>NW_028120652.1:5000-185989 GCF_965178545.1 Coloeus monedula | reverse complement strand
ACCTTTTACCCCCTGACCTTTGACCCCTTGACCCATTCCTTGACAACCCGACCTTTGATCCCTGACCCCTGACCTTGGACCATCCACCTTTACACCTTGATCCCTGACCTTTGACCCCCAACCTTAGCCCTTTGACCCTTACCTTTTGACCCATGACACCTGACCCCAGGACCTTTGACCTCCCTGAGCCCTGTGACCTTTGCCCCAACCTTCTACATGTGACCTCTGTGCTTTGACATTGACCACCTTGACCTTTGACCCCTGGATTTTGACCTTTGATTCCCTGACCCCCCAACCTTTGCCCTGACTTTTGTCCCTTTATCCCCTAACCTTTAACCCCCTCTACTTTATACCCTGCACTGCTCTTGCTGCCTGGAACCCCTCACTCCTGCTCTACACGCCCCAGCCCCCAACTCGTACCTGTCACTCTCCAGCCTGCAGATGTCATCCCCACCTTTTTGGTGTGGGGCTTGGCCTCCTCTGAGGGTTCCAGGGTTATCCCAGCACCAGGCTTACTGAGCTCTGCTGCAGTGAGGGTTCCAGGGTTGCTGCATTGTGCTGCTGGTGGGGGGAAAATGGTGCTGTTAGGGGTGGTGTAAGGGCTGGTGCACCTTTTCCCTGTATTCCTAACCTCCACTGTGTACTCTCCACCCTGTTAGGGAGGCTCTTTGTTTGGCTGCACCCAAACCTTGGCGATGAACATCGCCTCACAGACAGGATGGGACCAAGGAAAAACAAAACCCAGATGGGGGAGAAAAAAAACCTCACAGCTGGCTGTTTTCTTATTATAAAGTTAAAAATCAGTTGAAAAAACTGAAAGGCAATAATCACACACACAAGGTTAGAACCAGTCAACACACACGCTCTCACAGACTGACACACGCAGACACAGACAGACACACACTCTCACAGACAGACACCCCTTCTTCAGCTTACACACTGACTGCAGCCCTTACTCACAACACTCCACTGATGAAGATGCTTCAACACATCTTCCAACTGCTGCTCCCTGACGTGGAAGGGCAGATTCTGGGAAAAGCGGTAGCATCGGTGACTGCAGGGATCGGAATCGGCCTTGGGGACCTGCAAGACAACATGAGGCAGTCTACAAGTAGCTGACAGCTCGGAGTTATCCCCATACACCAGGCCCGTAAGTTTTCTACACAAAACCCCACAAACAAGAGATGAACCACAAAGTTTTACAACTGTTCAACCCAGCCACGACTCTACGTGCCAGGGCACGGCAGCTCCAAGTGTAAGCACACCAAATAGAAGCAAAGATGACACGAGGACTTGAGATAACTCTCCAGAAGATAAATTCTAGACCCGATATGCTTTGAGGCAATGGAACCTACGGAACTACCACAGTGAGGAGGGTCCAGAGAAGTCCATGGCCCATGAAAAAAAGATATTACCAAACGTGAGAAGGAAGATGGATGAAAACATCTTGTGTACTTCTTCTGCTCTCCAAAAGCAAAACTGTAAAGATGCCGGAATGAGCCCGATCCGGGAAAGGACGCGAGCAGAGACCCCCGCTGCCGCTACGGCCCAGAACGAGGCCGATAAAGCACCGAGACATAACAAAGCCCTGTGACACAGGAGAGGATGGACACAAACTACAGAACACAGACACAAATGACATAACACAGACACGAGCTGAACCTGCCCAGCAATGGACACAAGATTCCTAGAGCAAGATGAGCCAGAAGCTGGTGATGCCGAAGGAAAGAAGGCTCTATGGCAACAGCACGCGGCAGTGAAACGTAACTCCTTCCAAGAAGCCAGTGCCAAAGCAGCTCAGAGGATGCTTGAGAAGCTCAGCAGGCCTAGAGAAGGAGGCAATGACTGCCAGGTGATACAAAGGGATCCCTAGGGAAGGACTCTGCCACCAAAGGCTGAAGTGACGTTGCAAAACGTGACCATCCAGCAAGTGGCCAAGGTGCCCGCGGGCAGCTACACCAGCAAGTAGGTAAAATGGAGACCGTGGCGATCGTGCCAGACCCGAAGGCGAGCTCCTCGGGCAAAAAGATCCACGATGACGGCGAGACTCAAAGGCCGATGACAAAGATGGGTGGGAACTGCCCTGCCCAGCAAAGGCTCGGGTGATGCTGAGGAGAAACCCTCTCCCTTTACTTCCAAGGGGCCCTCCCACAACCGCCCTCTCCTCTAAGCTAACTTCCAATTGCCTCCTGGAACTCCAAAGGCCTTTCCCTTCTCCCAACCACCGCTCCCAACACTTAGCTTTCTGAAGACAAACGGACAAAATCCATCCTTGACAGAAAAAATGCATCAGCACCTCAGATGTCAACACGTTCCCCACGGTCCGCTTTGGCAGCTGCGAAAGATGGAGAACAAGGAGAAAATTCAGCCTCTGACAACACACGCCAAAAGAGACCCCTTCCGCAAGGCCCCCTCCCTCGAAACTGCCGAGGCTCAGCGCTTACCTGCTCTCTCCAAACTTCAGCTCCACACCTGCTCACGGTACCTAAGACAACAAAACAGAAAACGTCACTGTTGCCCTTAAGAAGAGCATCCCCGGGCTACTCCACACCACTGCCCCGGCTCACCTCAAATCCTGATCTGACTCTGGAGGTGGCCAGGACAAACCTGCACAATGAAAAGGGACACGCTCAGCACGCTGCCATAGACCGCTGGCCTATCAGCCACCCCACCTAAATGCCAACTCACCTGCTCGCCTCTGGCCCTTGGCACGCCCAGGGCGGCAGCAGCACCTGCAGAGAAGCAAAGCAAAAACACACAAAACATGCTGAGAAACTGTGAAACCACAGCCTCCCTGCTCCGACTGAAGTACACCACACCTATACCTTAGGCTTGCACGCTCCAGCATCCAGGGCCAGGACATCCTGCAAGTGGACCACCTAAAACACACAAACAACAACGGATGCTTAGAGCTGCTCCAAAAATTGAGACCGAGGCCGTAACAACTCATTCTGTCCACCGGTCACTGCTCACCTCGCTCCATCGCCCCTGACTGCCAATATCCGGCATTACTTCCAAAAAAAAAAAAAAAAAAAGACATGGAACAATGCTGTAACATAGTAGCATGACATAGCCCAGCAGGACTGCAGAGAGGGGCAGAGAAGGAAAGCCGGCCAGGATCTCGTTCCCAGCCCTGAGCAGGGGCTTTACTGGCCTGACTGTCCTGTACTACCCGAGCTCTGGGGACAGTGAACCAGGCTCAGTCCCTGCCTCACCACTGCCACCGTGAAATTCTGGCACTGCAAGAGTCAGGGGAGGTTTCAGCAGTGATTTCAGCAAGGTCAGAGCTGCTCCCAGCAAAAGCTGTTCTTAGACTACTCCTGGCAGAAGAACCCAGAGTACCTGCCACTGCAGGATGCTTGTGACTTCCAGGTGGAGGAGAAGGGTGGAAACAATCCAAGATGAAGACAGAATGATGAACACAGCAAAGAGGATTTCTTTATGCTCTGCACTGTTTTGTCACGTTCAGCCCTTCCTGGGCTTGTTGTTCTCAAGATCAACATCTCCGACTAAGGGCGCGTAGTGGTTTGGTCCAAAATACTCATTACTGTTTATCTGCTGTGAGATAAGAATTAGGAGAAATGCAAAGCAGGCACCAAACTTGAAAGAATATAAAGAAGTTTATTAACAGACCTAAAAGAAGGGAGAAAAGAAAAAAAAATTATACCACCTTCAGAACTCTCCTCCTCCCCCCACCTTCCTCCCTTCTCCCGCTGACAATGTAAAAAGACAACCCTTAAGATGTTCAGTCTGTTTACCACTTCCATAATAACCTTGTTCAGTCCATTTAGAAAGAGAAGTCTCTTCTTGCTCATGCTATGAAAACATTATCACAACGAGACAGCCGCCCACTTCCAAATATTGTTCAGTCCATTTAGGAAGAGGAGTCTCTCTGCCTGCGTGTGAGTCCTTTCCCCTGACTTGCAGCTTTTCCCGCAACTGCTTTCGAGGGTCCACTCTTGAAGTTTTTTGGGGTACAATTTTAAGGTTGAGCCATTCAGAAACAAAAACAGAGGCCCTTCTCCTTCCCTGGGAGCAAAGGGTCTTCATCATCTTCATAGTTAAGACTATCTCTGGGAGCATCTCTAGGTACTGAGGTTTTCTCCTTTCCCGTTTGGAGCAAAAGTCCTCATCTGGTTCATCTCTAGGGACTGAGGTTTTCTCCTTTCCCGTTTGGAGCAAAAGTCCTCATCTGGTTCATCTCTCCCTGTCCAAACTTCTCATGAAATTACAGCCGCGTCAGCATCTGCCTATCTCGGTGCAGGTGCTTTTGCTTACGAGTTGAACACTCCACCCCCCATATCTTCATGGAATTACAACAGGATACTCTGATATATCATAGCTTCACAACAGAATTTCAGCTTTAAGCATCTCCTCTCTCTCCTCCCTCAGGTTTCAGCTCTTCACAGCAATAAAAAGGGTTAATCTCACCTTGGCCTTGCAGTTTTGCAGCTGGAATGTTGAATTTTCCTTATCGCAGTGGAGAGGGGGGAGAGCCGAGCCGCTCCGGCTGCCCACGGCAAGGCAGTGGGGGGGGTTCCATGGCTGGAACAGGTCCATGGCTTCAGGACGGCCGTGGCCCGGCCCGGCCTGGCCCAAGCAGGGCCTGGCCGGGCCCGCTGGCCCCCACACGGGGCCCACAGCCACCTGTCCCAGCGCCGGAAACGAGAGAGAGCCTGGGGGGGAGTTTGCCTATTCTTAAATGTGGATCACAGAGGTGTTCACAACTTTAAGTGGCTTAGAGAATTGTCCATATTCAAACTGGCCAGCTGATAGGTTCTATCAGTTCCCAGAGGAAACTGTAAGCACCCCTCAGCAAGGACATCCCTTCCGGGACTATGCTTGCTAACCTATGACAGGGCGGGTGATGTGAATTCCAAGGAAGTACAGTTCAATTCTCCCCTAGATCTTTCCCTAAAGTACAAGATACTGATTCACCTCCCTTCCCACCAGAGTCAATCAAAGACTATCCAAAAACGTAAATGATGATAATGCGGAATTTCGTCTCCATTAGAAAAATTAATGTAGTATTTTTTATCAGAGCTTTGGTTAAATGTAACAACACAGGAAGTGCCTGTGCTCAGGTTATTGGAGAGTGCGAGGTTTTCTCATCGCATCAGCCCTGTCAGCTGACAAATGTGGCTGTGCACTAAGGCACAAAGCACCGACGTTTGCACACTACAGCTGGAATCTGCTATCTCTGTGTGCAGACACAACCACTGCTCATCACAGATAAACCCACCAGGGCTGCTCCAGCACTGACTTACCTGGGGAAAAACCAGCACTAAGAGGAGCAAAATAAAAAGCATGGGAGTAGTAGTTTCACCCTGAGCAGCTCCGTGAGATGGGCAGGAATCAGAGGATCCCCTGAGTAACTCTGAACTTGCTTTTCCTGATCACCTTTCACAGAATCCATAGCAGCAACCCATGAACATCCCGTGTGTAGGTTTATTCCAAAACCCACTCCCAGAAACATCAGGATATTGCACCTAAAGCTGCCTCTGCCAGAGGGAAGCAAGAGCTGGGACTGGGAGAGGAAACAGGCAGGAACTTGCTCTCAGGAGAGGCAGCACATAGGCTGCTGGCACTGCCAGCAGGAGGACGCAGGTGGGAGCAGGTAAAATTCCAATACAAAATGCAACTGGGGAATGTGACGGTGCAGAGGCTGTAGGTTGGCAGTCTAAGACTTTGGGGTTTATCACAGCTCTGCAAAAGCACCGAATTTCACCAGCAGGTACCACTCATCCTCCTCAGGACAAGCTTCCAAGAGTTCATCTCTCAATTTGTGCCCCAGTGTGGGCCAAGTGCTGGTGGAGCCTGGGCTGGCACCCCGAGCTCTCACCCCAGCTGGCACCCCCAGGCCTTTCCAACGTGCCACTGCCACCCAAGCCACAATGGTGGGGCCTGAGGAAAGGAAGGAATGAGGAGGGACTTAGGACACAATCCTGCCCTTCAGACAGGCAGATTTACCTGTGCTCCAGTCTCAAGGGAGCTCTCAGTGGATAACTCAAGCATCCCGCGTGGGACACTGGGGCCAAGGAGCAGCTGGAGGCAGCTCTGTCACCTGGGCTACCTGTGTGTAGCCATATTTAGCAATAACTGAATTGACTGAAATAAAGAGTAAAAGCTTGACTCAGCCTGTAACTTTCACCTTTCTTTCAAGTGCAAAAAGAAGCAGAAAAATCCATTCATATTGATGCTTTCCAGCTATGTCTCTTTCAGATTCCCAGGTGTTCATCCCCTCACAGAGTTTTAGCGGTGACACAGAAGAAAGTTCTTTGCGTGCTGCCAGAAAAACGAGATTTCTCCCATTTTTTATTTTCACACCTAAAGTATGAAAACATTATCATCACACAGAAGAGTTCTGCACACTCTCCTCTGGGCAAGGGGAGGATTCCCTGATAGGCAGATTCCAACCCCTCCTGTCCATATTTACATCCCTAAGGCCTCAGACCCTCCGGAGGTAACCACGGGGTTCCCAGGTGAGAGGAGTCACTGTGAGAACAGAATTAAACCCCAAAGCACCTCTGAGGAGACAGCGCCTGACTCTGGGAGTGCCTCCCTCTCGCGTGGAAGGTGTGGCTTACTCAGGAGTTACTCCAGGAGTTCCTACTCTGCCCAGGCCAGGCCTGCTCCGGACACTCCCCGTGCCCTCAGAGCCACAAACCCAGCTCAGGGCTGGGCTCAGAGCTCCAACACCACCAGGAATGAGCACTCCCTGAGCCCCCTGTCCTCCCAGCCCTGCTCTAGGCTGGGCAGGCACTGAGGGGCTCACTGACACCTCCAGGGTGGCTCTTTAAAGGTGGTGGCACAGGTGCTCCACAGCAGACCTGTGCCAGACCCAACTTCTCCACGGGCAAGGAAGAACCTCCCAAAGCAGGTGACACAAAAAGCTCTGGTGTGGCCCAGGGACTGCTCAAGGTCACAACCAAAATTAGTTCTGAGCTCAGGGTGGTGTCACTTCAGTTCCCTGCTACTGCTGCCACTTCCTGCCACCTTCAGCTTTTGTTCCAGGCACCAAAATATGAATTTTTCAAGGCCAGCCCATCTAAACTATCTGAAATTGCAGCCTGGCCTATCTCGGGAGCTCCCAGACTCACTCATGAGGATGAAGTGACAGACCAGCAGTGAGCACTTCTCCCTCTTCCAGCCAAGCTGTGAATTGCTCCTCCCTCAGCTTCAGCAACCACTTTTCGTGCCAGTTCCTGAAGAGAATCTTGTGCTGAACATCCATCACTTTCTCAATGCAGAGCATTTGGCTTCATCCTCAAGCCCTAGAAACACTCAGCTAAACCAGCACTAAAACATGATTAAACTCGCATCCTGCACAGCACAATGAACTTGGACTTGGGCAGGAATCAGAATATCTGGGAATGAAGAGAACCCAAGAGCTCTGAGAGGTTTGCTTTGCCCTTGTCCTGCCTTGGGCTCCTGACTCTGCCACAGCAGTTACAAGAAGCAGAGCAGTGACCTCCCCTCCCCTCCTCATCAACACAAACCCCCAAAAGCAGAGTTTGTCTCTCTCAGACCCACCTTGAGCTGTGTTCGCAGCAACAACGAGGAAAAGCAGCAACCCCACAGCTCGGCGTCTGCAGGGCTGCACCCTCTCCATCCTACAGCCTCTCCACCTCCCCACAGCTTGGAGTGATCTGTTCTCCCAGTTTAGAGAAGGTGACACCAACCTCACTTTGGTTTTGGTACAAACTCTGAGGCAGACACTGAAGCAAAGGAAGACGAGGTCTTGGTGGGAAGGGACCTTAAAGCCCATCCAGTGCCACCCCTGCCAAGGGCAGGGACACCTTCCACTGTCCCAGGCTGCTCCAAGCCCCAGTGTCCAGCCTGGCCTTGGACACTGCCAGGGATCCAGGGGCAGCCACAGCTGCTCTGGGCACCCTGTGCCAGGGCCTGCCCACCCTCACACGGAAAGATTTCTTCTGCGTATCTACTCTGAACTGAAGTTTAAGTATCTAAGCTCAAGTTTAGTTAGTGCTGAGCCTCTGCTGAAGATAACTGAGACACCATAGTAGGAGAGAAAGGAAACAGGCCTGTAGAACAAACCACAGGCGAGTAACAAACCAAAATGATGTGGCCAAGAACAATTATTGCCACAGAAAAGAAACCTCAGTCACCAAAAACTCCAGTCTATTCCTACATCCTCACCCAGGGGGACTCCAAACACGACACTGCAACTCATGCTCCTCCCAGCTCCACACACACATTGCTGGGACCTCTTGCAAGCTGCTCGAGCTCTCTCCACGTGCCAAATCTGCCCATGGCAGAGGTGCTGCTTTCCTGGCTCAGCTCCCATGACTCAACCCTCAGTATTTCCACCCTCAATACTGTAAATTTCTGGTGATCTGGAGCAAAGATTTCTGGCTTGCTGTGTGGCTTCTCACACAGAACCTGACCCCAGGGGCTCAGTCTCACTCTCTCCGTGTTTGACACAAGTCATAAAGCAAGAACTGCAAAGACATTTCGAGGCAGTATCAGGGGCCTGAGACAGCTTTTGAGATCAAAGTTGAAATCCACTGTTTTCTTTCATTGCTGTTAAACTGTACTGGAGTCCTGGGGGCACTTTTGGGCGCCACAGTATACAAAAGATACAAAGCTGACAGCATCCAAAGAAGGGACATGGGGATGGGGAAGGGTGTGGAAGGACCATGAAAGAGCTGCTGAGGGCACTGGGTTTGTTCTGGTAGAGAAGTGTGAGGTCAGAACACATCGGGGCCTACAGCTCTGATCTCCGCTCCCTGGGACACAGACAGGACCCAGGGAGCAGCTGGAGCTGGGCCAGGGCAGGCTCAGGCTGAGATCAGGGAAAGGCTCTTCCCCCAGAGGCTGCTGGGCACTGCCCAGGCTCCCCAGGGAATGGGCACGGCCCCGAGGCTGCCAGAGCTCCAGGAGCGTTTGGACAGCGCTGCCAGGGATGCCCAGGCTGGGGCTGTTGGGGGCTCTGGGCAGGGACGGGGGTGGGACTGGGTGATCCCTGTGGGTCCCTTCCAGCTCAGGATATTCCAGGATTGTCTCACTCCCCAACAGGGGAGAGTCTGCTCTCACACAGAGCTGCAAACACACTGTGCAGGAGGCAGCAAATGACAACAATTGACATTGATACATTAATAAAGCCAAGATATTAAGCAAGCCAAAAGATAAATTTTCCCTTTTGTTCCTGACCAACAAGACCTGTCCCAGTCCCAGTCCAGCCACTAAGCAACTCCAGTGTGACACAGGGACTGTCTCACACCTCGAGGCCGACACACAACAGCAGCACAGCACCGGGAGTTTAATCACGTTTCCCTCATTAGAGGAGACAATTAATGACCGCTCAGGTGCACAACCACTCCTGCAGAGCGCTTCACTAGACCCCGTTTTGCAAGAACTCCCCCAGGCTGCAAAGCCCCATTTGCCAGGGACCTGAGAGAAGAATTCGGTAGTTTTAAAGGAATGTCAGGAACTAGGAATACACCTGAGTGTAGGAACCGAGAGTGCCGAGAATATTTCTCGGTTTCCATCTCGCCCGATCCATCTGTTACGGCGCAAGGCAGAGGCAGGTCCCTACCTCCCGAGCCTGGGGTCCTCCCATCAGATGAGCCATGCGCGCGGCCAGGGGCGGTCCCGGAGCTTCCATCGGGCCCTCCCGCTATCCCCACGCGGCCCGGGTTCGCGGCCGCTTCCGCGTTTGAACGGCGGCGCCTGCTGCTGACGTCATCACTCCCGCCGCTTCCATCCCGGCCTTACTTCCGCCTTCGGGAGCCCTCGCTTCCACGCCTGCGCGGCGCGGCATCGGCCGCCCCTCCTCAGTGCCGGTTACCCCGGCAACGCCGCTCGCGGCTCGAGCCGCTCCTGGCCCGGCCCCGGCCCTGCCCGGGACGTCAGCCCCGGCCCCGCTTCCAGCCCCGCCCCGGCCCCGCTGCCAGCCCAGCCCCGGCCCCGCTTCCAGCCCCGCCCCGCTCCCGCTTCCAGCCCCGCCCCCGCTGCCAGCCCAGCCCCGGCCCCGCTTCCAGCCCCGCCCCCGCTTCCAGCCCAGCCCCGCCCCCGCTGCCAGCCCAGCCCCGCCCCCGCTTCCAGCCCAGCCCCGGCCCCGCTTCCAGCCCCGCCCCGGCCCCGCTTCCAGCCCCGCCCCGCCCCCGCTTCCAGCCCAGCCCCGGCCCCGCTTCCAGCCCAGCCCCGGCCCCGCTTCCAGCCCCGCCCCGGCCCCGCTTCCAGCCCAGCCCCGTCCCCGCTTCCAGCCCAGCCCCGGCCCCGCTGCCCGGCACCAGCGCTTCCCAGGCCAGCCCGGTCCCGCCCACGGTCCCGGCCGCCCGCCCGGCACCTCCAGCCACACACGGACGCTTCAGCTGCCACGCCGATACGACCGATAAGCACAGCACCTCCAGCCAGCAGTGCAATTCGTTCGGCTACTGCAGTTCCATCCTAGGAGCTTTCGGCAGCTACACCTCCTACCAGCTCTGTGTCCACACAGCCCCCGTCTGCACCGCAGCCACAGCCGTGGACACACAGCAGAGACATTTCAACAGCTGCCGTGTCACCACGGCATGTACCCCCTATCATCACTCTGATAACACCACTCAGAGGATTATCACAACAATCACACGATGCTGAACCATGTTTCCCGTGCCATTTCAGCGAAACAAATACGATTTTATCTCCAGAACAGAAAGAGGACTTTCTCAACTATACGTGGACACCTCTTCCATCACAACAGGACCAAGCACGTGTTATTAATAGTGACGTCTCGCATCGAGACATTCCATTTCATGCACATTCTTCTCGAACTTCTCAGGGACATTCAGCTGATTTTATGGGACTTTTTCATCCTCAAATGCCTGCTCAACACTTCAGTGAGAAGGATATAGTGACCAGCACAGCTTCAGAAAGCATTCCTCTATCTTCCCAAGCTTCATCTCCTTTTTTTACAACAACCAATACAACTCCAACTTCTCATATGCCTTCTTCACAGCTTCGAAATCCACAACAGGCATCTGATCCCTCATTTTTCCACCGTCGCTTTCAGCTTTCGGATGACTTTGTTCGTCACCTTTATTTCCGACTCAGAGAACGTGCAGATTATCTGCCTCCAGAGGTTGCAGCACTGGGTCCCCACCCCTCACCCATCCCGCATGCTGGCAGTACCCTACCCAGATCCACTGCACCCTCTCCTCCAGTGGCCAGATCACAGCCACCTGCGATGGCAGGTTCAGCCACTCCTCGTTTATTTCCTTACAGTGCACAGCCGCAAATACCGACCCCTATTCCTCATCCAGGAGGGGGAGAAGAACATGGAATAATAATAAAATAAGAATTTTAAAGTTGTTTATTTTATATTAATTTTTTTTAATTTTATGAGAGAACTACATACCCCATGACATTTGAGTTTCAATTATTAATTCAGTTAAGGTTCTCTTTAAAGTTTGTTTCATCCTCTCTACCCGTCCTGAACTCTGTGGGTGCCATGGGATATGTAGTTCTCTCATAAAATAAAAAAAAACAAAAAAAAAAACAACAAAAAAAAAACCAACAACTTTAAAATTCTTATCCCTTAGACCCTATGTTTCCCACCCAGCATGAAGCATACTTGCTTTCTTCTGTGTTAATGAGTTCTTTTGAATTTACAAATACTTGTATTAGCGGTGATGGCGCCCGCCCGCGGAGTGATCCGCCGGAGGGACTATTTGTGATGCGCTCCTGCCCGCGGAGGGATCAGCGCTGATGCCGCCCCGCCCGCCCAGCTGCTCTCGCTGCCTTTTCCCGCTCTCCCCTCTGCTCCCAGCGCTTCTCCTGCAAAGGGCGCGGCTTTTCCTGGGCTCTTTTCCTGCCGGGCTGCAGCGAGCGCTCCCCTCAAGGAGCAGGGGCAGCTTTGCTCGCGGCGGCAGCGATTCAACAGAGCAGGCCCGGAACAATTCCTGCTTAGCCGGGCTTTGAGCACATTCCTGAGCCAGCACCAGCAGCAGCGAGTGAGGCAGCGGCACATGAAGGAGGCTGCGGCTCTGGGCAGGCTGGGGAGGGGTTCCTCTGTAAAAGAAGAACAGGGAGAGACAAACCAGAAAGGGCAGGAAAAAAAGAAAAAGCCAAGACAAACTAAACTTTTTTAAAAAAATAATCTGGATCCAGAGGGACTTCTGGCTGGAGAACTTCCTGGGGAGCAATCCTGCCCCTCTGGGAGGCAATGCCAGGGCAACTCCAGCTGAAACCTGCACACAAACACCACAAAGATTTCAGATATTTGCAGGAAGCATCCACTTAGCAACTGCTGCTTAATAATTTATTCCCTTTCCCATTAAATGGTACATTCAGTCCACAAGACTTCAACACCTTTCTGGTAGTTTTATTTACAGTCTGCAGCGTGTTCTGTAAAACACAGGAGTGCACACAGACACACACGCACAAACATTTAAAGAAGTACAGTTTATTCCAAAGGAAGTCTACGCACTACTTTTTCCATAAAAATTATTAAAAATACTTTAGTTACTGTATTCTACCTAAACCAAGATACTTGAGAATTCTTCCACAAGTGATGCCCCCTCCCCACAAAGGGCACTCCGACAAGAAGAAATTCAGGAGACTGCATCACCAAATAAAATCCTAATGGCAACTGCTTCAATGCACCAGAAGAACAACGAATTCCCACTCTGCATCCAGCAATCCCTGCTCTGCAGCCTGTCTGCATCTGCTTTTGTAGGGCTTGTGGGGCTTTTGCATTCACTTCCTTCTCCAGGGCAGTTCCCACAAACAAAGAATGACTGAATTTCTGCAGACTGTCACTCGGCAATCCTGCATTTCACACATGCAAAGGGAAACACTTTCCTTTGAGCCCTTTATTTCAAGGAGTCTCTTTTTTACTGAGCATCCAGTGAGAACAGTGCCCAGTTGTGGCTGTTATTATTTCTCTGCTTTTGCTGCGTGGCAATATTGAGCTGGAGCTCTGCAGAACACCCACTGCAGCCCTTGTCTCACTGGGGCACACCGAATTGACAAAAAAAAGGCACAAAGATGAAACTCCTAAAGCAGCAGCAGCCCCAAGTCACTGAGCTGCTGCTTCCCACCACCAACACTCTGTGTCTCAGCAAACACTTCCAACGCACGAGCCAAGGCCACAGGGGAGTGAAAAGCCCAGAGCCTGCGGGCAGGACAAGCACTCCATTGATCAGTAACAAACCAACACAGCTCAGCTGGATGGTGCACTTAAGACTGGACCTGGAAGCATCAGGAAAAGCCATTGGAACACAAGCTCAGCAGCACAGAATCCATTTGGCACCAGCTGATGAGATGGGAGGCTCTGTGTGGGACACGTTGTGCATTCAGCTTCAACTATGCCACAGCTCCACAGCAGCGCTGAAAAACTTCTGCTTTTAACAGTTGGAGAGGATTTTCTCAATGGAAGTGAAGCTGTCATTAACAGAGGAACAGCACACGATGCACAACATAACCTGCAATAAAAAGCTTTTGCTTTCCAGCATGTAAGCATCCAGGTTACTGGACTTCAGCTCATGGAAACGAATCTGATGATAGATTTTTTTTTAATTTTTCTTGGAACTAAAAAAGTAAAATCTTCCATAAAAGGATAAAGCACAAAAATACTCTCTCAGTACGTCTCAGGAAGCCATTTAATACCTTCCATGTCCTAGGAACAACTAGGCAAAACACTTGGAAAGTGTGAGCAGTAGAAATGTTGACCATTGAATGTTTGGCAGCCGTGTGCTCCAGCCCCTGGGAGGGGCTTGTCCCCCACTCCACACCAGTCCTGCAGCTCCCCAGCTATTTCTTCTTCTTCTTCTTTGGGGGCTCATCCTCAGAGCTGCTGCTGCTGCTGCTGCTGGAGGAGCTCGGATCCGAGTCGAAGTCGGAGGAGGAGGAAGAGCTGCTGGAGGAGGAGGAGGGGGAGGAGGAGGAGTGTTGGGTGGAGTCGCGGGAGACAAGCACTCAAGGCATCATGTTCAGCAAGTCTCGATTTATTTTTCAAAACTACACTTACTTATAGTACCTTTAATTAGCTCATACATATTGCAAAAGTCGAGCTCCTCATTGGTGGGAGCTATTCCGTGGGATCTGCAAACACGGTGGTCTTATCTTCCTCTTCCGTATGGTTTCTGTCTTCTTACTTATCTGAATGCACATTCTGTTATCTATGCAACCTCTTGCTCAAGGACTCAGTGTCTGCATCTTTACTAAGCCTGCTGTGTTATCATGACCTTTGCTTTTTAGCCATTCTTCAGAAAGACTCTCAACAGAGGAGGAGCTGTCCTCACTGTCACTGTCCTCGGAGGAGGTAGAGGAGTCCTGGCTGTCAGAGGAGTCGCTGGCTGAGCTGTCACTGCTGCTGCTGCTGCTGCTGCTGCTGGAACTGGTCACACTTTTGGACCTGGGAGAGAACAAAGAGCTGAGCACAGCCCTGCCAGAGCCCATGGCACCGTGTTCTCTGCTCTGCTGTAATTATCCAAAGATCAATTTGTTGCCTTGAAAATTTCCAGGCCTCACCACCTAAGATGAATTCCTGTGCCCTCCCTCCCTTTCCCACTCCTGGATGAGTGGATTTTGGCCATTTGAGCAACGGCAGAGTGGCCCCAGGGCATGACATAGGCCAGCAGGACTGCAGAGAGGGGCAGAGAGGGAAAGCTGGCCAGGATCTCGTTCCCAGCCCTGAGCAGGGGCTTTACTGGCCTGACTGTCCTGTACTACCCGAGCTCTGGGGACAATGAACCAGGCTCAGTCCCTGCCTCACCACTGCAGCAGGAATTCTGTCAGTTGTGACCGAACTTGTCCAGCGAACACATCCTACAAGCTCCTTCCTGGGCAGTTATTAATAAGGAAAACCAAGAGACTGTAAACAACCTTAAAGCAGGATACCAAGCTCCAGCCTTTTCTTTGAGAAGCAAATATGGCTAATTTGTGCCTGCTCAGAATCAGAAGGAGCAGCTGATCTCCTGGCAAGAGCCCAGGGTGGAGCACGCAGTAGAGCTGGGACACTGTGGTGGGGTCCTGCCACGTTCCTCACCATGGGGCTGCCGAGTCCCTGGGAAGTGCCCGTTCATTGGGTCACCCTGCTGCCAGCAGTTGTTTCCCACTCCACATTAATGTTTCATCTCCGGCATTTCAAATGCTTTGCATTTCGGTAGGAGCAGGGAGCCTGTCTCCCATGGCAACAGTGCCAGGAGTCCAGGACAGGAGAAGGAGCTGAATGGGAGCACAAACTGGAGAGGTTTCTCACCACAGCTCAGCTGATTGCTGTTACTGAAACCCAGTTCTTGCAGTAAATCAATCCCAAGTGTTTGCTCCTCCATTCTGCCACAGCTCACCTCAAATACCACTGGATTTGGAGCCTTTCAGTGGCCAGGGCAGCTCCGGGTGCCCCAGGCAAGACCTTGGTGGAGACTTTCCCTTGTCAGCAGTTTGCCAGGGGACCCTCAGAACACCTATCCTGTTGTTTTCATCCATGGAACTAGTGGGATTCTCAACCCTGCAAGAGGCAGAAGCACCAGCAATCCTGGCCCTTCCTCACTAGGACTTTCAAAATAAGCCAAGGTCTTCTGTGTCTGTTCAAATTAGCTTTAAAGGCACTGATTTAACAGAGAGGGTATTCCCCCCCGCCTGAAATTCACTGGGAATTAGAAATGGACACAAAATAAAAATGAATGATTCCTACTCCTCCATCCCTTACTCTTCTCATCAGTCCACAACACTCGCCCCATGTGACAGAAAAGAGAAGGCACACTCAGGTTAGGGTTAAACTGTGTTTACGTTCTCTTTTCAGGCCAAACTAAGGAAGCACATCCAAAACCCCCGTGCTTCAGAGTTGGTGCATTTCCTCTTCAGGCCGCTGGAACTGGTAAATCTTATTCCCAGGTCTCACTGGGAACTCCTTTTATTTCTAGTTCACACTTACAAGTAGATAGATTGTGCAACAGGGTTGGAAAACTGCTCATACCTGGCCACAGCTTTCTCAGGAACTTCCAGAAGCAATGCCGGTTGTTCCTGGCCTCTGATCCGGTTTGAAGCTTGAAGTAAATACAGGAATCCCAGCAAATATGAATCCTTCCACCGGGTCAATAAGGCATTACTGTGAACAAAAGGGGCAGCCAGCTGGAATCCCCACTGGGAATCTGTCTGGTCTCACCTTCAGGCAAATACGGCTCAGTATTTGCACTGAAAATGCTTGGAAGCAGAAATCCCAACTTGGAAAAGGAGCCACAAAGGAATAGCAAGATACTTTCCATTTTTTGAAGTGTCAGCTTCTGACACTTCACTCGTCTGTAACAACAGCTCATTTGTAGATCAGCTCTTCCTTTGACTCCAATCCAAAAAAATCTCATGTTCCCTTGAACTGTCCAGTCTCCTTCAAAGACTTAGGTTGATGTTTCTTGCAGTGACTGTGCTGATCCAAGGATCAGCTTTGTCTTTGCTTCCTGCTCATCTGTGTGTCCCTGGTTTGACATTTTGACCGTTTCCTGCAAGTTCTCTCCTCTTTGTGTGGTTTGTGTGTGACCCAGATCATCAACAGCTGCGGTGGCCCCGAGCTGGCCCCGTCTGTCCTCAGCCCACTGCTTTCTAAAGACACCACCGATTTCCTGAGAGGACACCTGACACCCAAAGAGATAAACCTCTGGGATTCCCTGGGGGAGACATGGACCAGATCCAGGTAAGGACAGAGCTGCCATCTCCCCAGGCTCCCCACGCAGACGGGATGCTTGGATTCCCTGATGCTCCTGCTTCTTCTTTCAGGGGATGCCCTGAAAGACACATTCTTCGTGAATGTCCCCTCATATTCCCACTTTCTGTCCTAGAGCCGAGTGGCCCCGAGACACGAACATCCCCACCTACATCCCCAAATTCCACAACGGCTGGGAACCACCCACAGAAATCTTCCGTGGAGCTCCCTGGGAAATAGACATTGGACACTTGCAAGAGGAAGGTTAGTCCTGTGTCCCTGTCTCTTCACTCTCCCTCCCCCTTTTCCAGAGAAATGGAGCTGCAGGGGTAGTGGTGGCGTGCAACAAGTAGTTGGCTCAAAACTCAGTTGGATCTGGTTGCCCCAGTTAAATACAGAAAGCAAATGAGGCTGGAAAAGGGCAGCAATAATGAGCCTCTCCCAATCCAAGGCAACAGCACCCTACAGCGTAACTGAGCTCCAGGGACACAGGCTTCCCTGGAGAACACCTTGACCAAAATCTGCCAGACCATGACTCATCTACCACTATCCCTCTCCTTTTCTCCGATCAGCTTTCCCCTTTCCTGGTAACACTGACTCCATGTCTGCCTTTCCAGCTCTCCTCAGCCAATGGATATCCTTACTGGAACTCCTCACTCAAGCGTGGCCAGACGGCTGAGCAGACACAGGTCGGGGATGCCTTCAAACAGAACATCACTCCACATGGAAATAGGTGATGGATCCGCACGCCCGGAGCTTTGGCTCCCACCTCGGAACCTCATGAACGCACACGGACACGTACAGTGACACTGGGACGTTTGGGCATCCTGGAGACAACTCCCTGCCACTGTTAATAACCACCAAGGGAAGACAAAGATCAGCTGAGGGGTTATTCCCATAAGCACTGTCTGCTGTTTAACCCCCAGCAGCTCTGCAAGGAAAGGAATCGCAGGTGTTTTCCACCGCAGGAGGCAAAAATATTGACTGACTTCATCAGTCCATCCATAGGTCTTGTTTCCCAACATCAGCCCAGCAAAGTGACCTTAAGGATCAGGTGCCAAAGATGCTGCACTGCGCTTTGGCTCTCCATGTGTGTAGAGATGCTGGAATCATGGAATCACAGAAGGGATTGGGTGGGAAGGGACCTTAAAGATTATCCCGTTCCAACCCCCTGCCATGGCCAGAGACACCTTTCACTATCCCAGGTTGCTTCAAGCTCTGTCCAGCCTGGCCTTGGACACTGCCAGGGATCCAGGGGCAGCCACAGCTTCTCTGGGCAACCTGTGCCAGGGCCTCAGCACCTTCACAGGGAAGGATTTCTTCCCAATATCCCATCTAAACCCACCCTCTGGCAGCGGGAAGCCATTCCTCCTTGTCCTTTCACTCCAGGCTCTTCAAGTCCCTCTCCAGCTCTCTTGGGGTGCCTTTAGGCACTGGAAAAGGCTCTAAGGGCTCTCCAGAGCCTTCTCTTCTCCAGGCTGAACATTCCCAGCCCTCCCAGCCCGTCTGTGTAATGCTCTAGCTCTTGGAGCACTTCCTGGCCCTTCCTGTCTGATATTGCGCTGGTTTATTAAAGGAAATTCTGACTCTTTCTGCTATCTCTGTGTATTTATCTCCAAAGGACTGTGAGTACGGAAGAGTCATCCCCTATGTTCCTCAGCTCTTCTTTGGGGAACTCACCTATAAATGGAACTGCAGAAATGGGGAGGGAGGAAAAGGAAACAGGATGTGAATCGAGCACCTGCACAGTGACCACAGATGTCCACTGCTAGACAGACACTGATGTCAGGCAGATCATGCCCTCCAAATAGTGCTCAGAAAGAGAACAAGTTTGGGATTCCTGAAACTGCTCTGAATTGGATTTGCTTAAACAGATGTCATTAGTAAAAGTAATCAAAGATAGAGTTTTGATCCCTCTTCCAAGCTGATGCCACTTATCATGTATCTTCCCTGCATTCTTCTAGGGAAGCTGTTTTTGATGTTGTCCTGTCCTTCTTTTTATAAGGGAGCAAAAATACTTTATTAAGTATTACTCTTTCAGTTTTGTTTCCTCTCCTCTTCTGAGATACAGTAAAGTGAACATTCAGCAGAATAGTTTTGTATTTTTTGAACACAATTCTTCTTTTATCCAACTGAGGCCCTTCTGTGATCATGAAAAAACAGAAACTGTTGTGAACTACAGTTTACACTCATAAGAGGTTGACATGGGTCTGTTCTCCAAGGTTATTCTTAGTTCAACTGCTGTGTAAACTGTTGATGTCACTGACTGGAGGCTGCTCTTCAGGACATTATAGATATGATAATTATATGACAGAAAATGCAACATATAGTTGAATCTGACCTTCAAGTTCACTAGCTTAAAAAAGGAAAAAAATGTCTGTAAGAAATTTGCTGCTTTTCCCATTACTAAGATGTAATAAATGCCTTCAAGTTTATACTCAGTTGACAGCATATACACATGGACAGCAGTGCCCATCCATCTTCAAGCTAGGGTACATTTTAAGTGTCAATGATCACTGCCTCCAGAAAGCATTTTTGAGACAAAACAGGCAAAGTCTTTTGCATATCTAGACAATCATCCAATACTAGGATCTTCACTCTCACATAAACACTTCATGTTTTTCCACAGAGGAATCTGAGATAGATTTTTCTGAGAAATAACAAACCACCAAAAATTAATTAAATGACAAACAAGGGAAAAGCACCACTTCCTCACTCAGCACATTTTCCTTGATTTTCATTAAGCATTCAGATTTACAGATGCTGATATTGCCACAAGAGCAGTTTTTTTCTGGTTTAACTTCCTCTTCCAGTAGAGCAAGCACAGCTGCAAAATGCAAGCTCACTTCTAGGCTCTCTTACACATCACCAGTTTACCACATTCCAACCAGTCACAGCTGTGCAACACCCCGTCAGGGTACTGGGATTACTGCAGTGCCACAGACAGTTTAAGTGAGGCTCATGGAGCTGTACAATTTTAACTATGTTTTATATGTATAATTAAATGATGCATGACATAGAAATAAGCCAGCTGTACTGAAACTGAACAAACTAACTGCTCTGATGCAACAGTTAAGCATCTCATCAGTTCTAAAATGAAACAGGTTTAAAGCAAAAACAATATAGAGAACAGAATGCTTGACACTGTTAAATAGCATGGTCAAAGGATAATTTTTGAACATTAAGGAAATGCACTCACCCAGTCAAATTTTCAAAAGAATTCCTGGCACCAAAATGTTCTCTGTTTGCTTTTTCACCATGTTTTAAGAATGGATCACTCTGGGGGAAGAAAATCCTGTGCGCAAAACACTGCGTGAAACTAAACAATCCTTAAACATGGCTAATTTCCATGTGGAGCTGATGATTTAGCACTGTCATCCTTCAGCAGAGGAGAAAGAACTACCTGTCTTTAGTTTATTTAGGTAAGATGAAAAAAGTGAGGAGCGTGAATTTGATCTTGCTTCAATTTACTTCAGTGGAAAAACTCTTGCCATGACTTCAGTGAGAATGAGACTGCATCTTAATTCATTCTATATGGAGAAAAACAAATCAGCTGAGAATAATGCTTTTGTTTATTAGATGTAAATTACTACCATAGTCGTTTCTAACAGTGCTAAGTAAATCCTGCTTTAAAAGCCAAACGTTGCCTTCAGTCCTGCTTATTCCTCTGGACTGTGTCACAATGCAGGATTCCTGGTCCTCTGACCAAGTCACCGCTGTCACAGTAAGCATGGCTTGCTCTGGGGAATGGCCACATTCCCACACGGGAATGATAGATGTTTGTGGATGTCACTGGTGACAATGTCCAAATCTGGGCTAGGGCATGCCCCCCAGCCAAGAAACTAGGGTGCACACTTTTGTAATATAAATGCATTCACTGAGAACACAGACTACACTTACTAAAATGTCCATGAAAAGCAGCCAAGTAAATCAAATCAATAGGGTTAAATTTGCAATTAGGATTCTCTCTTTCGGCAGGAAAATTTTAGGATAGCCACAAATTGAGAAAAATTTGCTTTTTTTTCTTCTTTTTCTCAGAAGGCAATCAACCTTCTGGTCTGGCTATTCTTTACTTCTCCCTATGAAGTAAAATCTAAAAAGACACACACACGATATTTATGGAAGGACCTCCCAATGAATTAGGAAAAATTATTACTCAGAAGATCTAACAGAAACAAGACTGTCTACACTGTATGAATTAAACATACATGAATTAGGACACTGAGCCTTCCATTCTTTAGTAACAGAACTGATGCTGTCCTGAAAATGACATTAATGAATTAGACTGGTATATGAAAACCTTCTGCATCTGCTCTAGAGGTTGGAATGAGGATGTTAAATGAGGCAGCAGACAACAAGGACGTGCTGCTTAGGGAAGCTGAATATCACTTCTGTGCTTGTGGAGTTCTGCAGTTTGGATGAAGGTCACAGGTTATCTCCAGCTACATGAAAATGAGTGATAAATACACACTGTTGGTCTTAGACTGAAAGCAGTACTGGGCAAAGAGAGTCAAAATATGGAATATTACTCAAAATCATCCCCTGGTTTTCTAAAGATCATAATCTTCTATTAGAAGACAGTTTGTTACCTTCTCCTAATAGTAAAGCTGTAGTAGTAAAAGCACCTCAATCTTGTAGAAGTATCTAAGATACACAGAATAAGTAAGGTATATGCAGTGAGAGCACCCTAAAAACATCACAAGAGGAGTGACAATTTCTGGGATAGTAATGACATGAACGAGTATCTAAACGTTAAGTCTGAGTGAATAAGAGAATTTTTCAACTAATGGATCAGGGAAAATGTGAAAGGATGAGATATGTGATTAAAGATCATAGTGTATTCGGTTAACACAGGTGGAAAATATATGACTTTGATGCTGTACTACAACATATTTTAATTGATTTGTGTGTAGTTTTAGTTTTATACATGCACAATTTTTTAGAACACATCTTTAGACTGGGACAAACAATAAAGGAAATCCATTGTATGACTTTACATTGATCCCAACATCACTCACTGGAATATCTTAACATTTCCTGCACAGATTCCCATTCGTTAAGATGACAACCTTGAGAAGAAGGAAACCTATAACTGCCATTCAGAGAAGGTCTAAAATTTCAATTGCTGTTTGAACACAAAGGAGCTTTGACATGCTGTGGTTTATTGAAGCACTCCTGCAGTTATAGACACATCTTTAACCACCCTACCCTCTCCCTCTTCCTCCATCCACCACTGATTGATGCAACTGGAAGATTCAGTAACTGCAGAGCAAAGTCCCGCTTACTTCCAGCTCTCCTGCCCCAGCAAATGCTCAGCTCTTCTGGGAAGATGGAGCTATGCCATAAGCACATTGCACCTGAAAGGAGATGAAACCTTCCCTTCAAAGACACATGTGACCAGGTTTTTGGAACTGCCTGATGTGGCCAGTTCTCATCTGTTTTCCATAAAGAAGGAAAAGAGCCCTGTATTCTCCTCTTCATGATAGTTCAAGTATGAATTCCAAAGAACAGAGATGCCAGGACTTGTCAGTGACATGACTAACAATTTTATGAGAACTGGCAAAACAGTTCATTTCTCCTACATCTTATTCTCAGAAACCTTGGAATTGTTTTGTCTGAAAGATTTGGGGGGAGGAAGGTGGACTTAATTCTCACAACTATATTAAATATTCAGTACATCTGATATTCTGTTGTCAACACGCAAAATATAGTTTAATTATGATAAGCCATACTGGAATCATTTACAATACATAAATGTGAAAAAACAGCATTAAATTATTTCTTGTTCCATGTGGAAAAATATAGACCTTCCAACCCCCCAAGAAAGTAAGACAAGGCACAATAAATTCTGGTAATTCTCTTTCTTCTGACTTTTCAGTTCCATCACAGCTCTCAAAACTAAGATTTATGTGCTATTTTGCATCTGTATCTGTTGTTGATTTTCCCCCCCTACAGGGATATAGGTGAATAAGTTTGGACAGGAAACGGTATCCCTCAAGCCAAACTGAAAGGTTTATAAAGTTGCTAAGAAAAGTTTGGGTCAGGGCCTAAATATCAATCATCTGCTCACTGTCTTTTTAAACGAGCTCAGGCATTTTCCCAACTGTTCCCAGCAGGTCTCTGCCACTATTTTAAACTAAGATTTCAGCCATTTTTTTTCCCCTGTGTTGACCTCACTAATTTTTCTTTCTCCCCCTCTTTACCTGCCAAAGGCATCCATCAGGATTTTGCCAAAGGCTATCTGCTTTTGAAGTTGAGAGGAATTCACTAATCGTGAGTGTCAAATCCACAGTAAATGCCATGGCCATATGGTATATGCTGCTTTTGGGAATTAGCTCAAAAGGCCTAGCTGTGAGAAGGCCGGCTGTATGTCAGGAGGGTTTTACTGCTAACTTTCATAACTCATGTCAGCTCTTTCAGTTTCTGTATGCATTGGCTTCAGGGAGTGCAACTGTTCCCTGAATTTATAAAAATGTTGTCAAGATCCCTTGATCTTGCTTCCTCTGTCTCTCTCGCACAAACACATCCAAACACATTTATATACACAGTGGAATAGCATGCACAGTGGCATGCAAATCTAGCAAAAGAGAAGCTTGTAAATAAATAGCATGTCATTCTGCTTACTCAATACATTTCTCTGGGTGTTAAACTCATGATAAACATATCATAAGCCCCGATGAAGGCTCTACAGCCTGTCCCATCACACCATCCTGAGTGTAACTCTGCAATGCATAGGAAGACATAAGTTTGAAAAACAGAGCAGAAATAGCTCCCCTAAGGGCAAGGGGCTGACATAGCTGAAACATAACTAACTGGAGAGCATTTGTTTTCACTAAAGAAGGAAGTGTCAGTGACACATCTCTGTGCCTGTGGAGGTGTACTGTACATGCAAAGCAAAAAGAAATCCACCTTCTTTAAAAAATTGGCCATTAATACATAAATATGTCTGTGTTGAAATCCCTCAGACGGTACCATTCTTAACAAGAACTACACACAAGACTAAGAAATTCTGCAGAGAATCACGCTTTTGTGATCCAAAGAGGCAAGGAGAAAGAAAACCACATATGAAGAGTTTAACATACCCACTTAGTGATAGAAAAAGAATTATTACAAAAATAAATGTCAGTCCCCTTGAAACACTTGAGTCAGCGCTCTCAACTTTCTCTGATGCTGTAGGAAGGTGTGAATGTCCTCCATGTGTCACATCATCCGCACCAGCCACACAGGAATGTCTCCAATGCACCTCAGAGCCTTTCAAGGACCACTCCCCTCTAATTTATGTATAGTCTGTTAACATCCTCTTGGAGCAAACAGAAATAATACTTTTAAAAGACATTTATACTTCAGAAACATGTGCCCCGACACAACAAAAAACCCAGATTTTAATACTGCCCCGAGGCAGAATTCATCCATCTTTAAGGCTTCTATTATGTATTTCCTGGTTAGTAATACAAAAAGAACTGCTGGCAGTATCACATCGAAACCAAAGTGGCAGAATCAGAAAAACTACTGAAAAGTTTACCTTTATAGGAAAGCTTCAGTCTTGGGATATTTTGTTTTGACGTTCCAGTGACTGGAAGGAACAGCATCGCTAAAGACAGCAGGCTGCAGGCATGTGGCACTTGCAAAGCTCTCATTCTGCTCTCCTCTTCTGTATCTTCTTTTGTACTATGGTGAAATATCTCCCCACTTTTCAAACAATCCAAGTTTTATCTGGAAGAAAAAAAGAAAACATCTGTAGATCTGCTTTACTGCATAAGCAACAATTCTGTAAGCAAGCCAGACCTATTTCTAAAGAGCACCTCAGTTAATTTCTTTGCTACGAAAGTATTTTTCCTCTAGTACAAGTAAATATGTTTTGTTTCTTTAATACTAAATTTACACATTTTGACATTGGAAAAATATGTAAACTTTTCAAACACCAATGTCTAGCCTAGCTAACGTTTAAGCACAAATTAAATTAATGCAGTATCCATAAAAAGAACATTTGACATTCAAAAGTGACCATGCAACTTGATAGTTAATACCAGTCCATTGGATATCTTACATGTTTTATAACTCTTTTTGTCTCAGTACAACAGCTATTGTGTGTTTATGCTATGACTAGAATGAACTGTAATGTCTCAGATGCCATGGGGGTACAAGCTGAGTTAACAGTGAGTACTTACCCATCAAAAACTAAACTAAGAAAACTGGAAAGAGCAAGCAGTTGTGTTTAGTTTTAATAGAGAAAAAAGTCAAAGCGGATGATGGATTTAAAAGTGCTTTCAGTATGATATTTCCAGCAGAACAACTGCCTCAACTCATCCACCAAAATGTCCTATAAACTTTAATGAGTGTTTCAGGCTGGGGTCAATAGGCTGATAGGGGATTTTGTTAGCACAGTGTGCAACTAAGCCAGCTTTGCAACACTTTTCACTTAGTAAGAATCATTCATATTCCATAAATCTTGAAGTGTTTTACAACTGAAAGCAATTATCACTGCCCTTATTTTCCCTATGCAAAAACGGAACCATAAAGCTGCAGTGAACCTATTTCCTCAAGGTCACACAGCAAGCACAGTAGTTGAAAAGAAAACAGCAACAGCAGTCCTGCTGTCCTTTGTACCCAGCTATCAAGGATCCCTTTTGCCCAATAACTCGACTTTTGCACATGAAATTATTTGAAATGGCATCTTGAGTTCTGAAGGCAAAACTTCATGGTTAATAAATCACAGAGATCAGAGTATGAAAATATTTGTGAGACCAGATCCTTCCCCCTGCAAGTGCCTGATGCTAGAGGTCAAGGGAGATGGCTGGTGAAATGACAAATGTCAGTGTTTGAGTAATGCTGTAAAACCAAGGAGTAAGGAAATGTTATGGTTAGTCAAGAGATTAATGGCTCATGATGTGCCATGAAAATTCTTTTCTGAAAGGTACTGGAGCTGCCTGATTAAAAGAGCAATCCTAGTGCCCACATCAGCCAGCACTTGCACAGACACCAAAGGAGAGGTTCCTTGCAAGTCCATGAGAGATGCAGCACAGCTTGTGGCCCCTGAGCCTTTCCACCGGTCTGTTATTTGAACTCCTGCAGCACTGGGTCTTGCAATTCTGTGAGCTACAGCAGCACCCAGAACCAATTCGGCACCTCCTGATACAGGCAGTTCATCCTTCCTGGCATGAAAGGATGGAAACAGAATCCCTTCCGTTCTCTCTGACACAGGAAATCTTTCTCAGATGAAACTTGGGCTTTCTGAGCCTCCAGACTTTCGCTCAATAGCAAAAGACAAGGAAGTGTGCAAGAAGAGCATGATGGTGAAAAAGAGGGAAACAATTCGTAAAATCCCCAAAGCATAATTCCTATTGCAGAACACTAAGCTTCTTCCTTCTCAGTCCCCTCTTCAACACTCATATGCAGTGTCTGAATGCACTACTCTTGGCCAAGTGTGAGTACATGTTCACGAAATGACATGGAGAGAAAACAGACAAACATGAAATGCCTGTTTCATCTTTCTCTTCCCTTTATTACAGTATCAGATCCTAAAGGAACACCCTTACTTCTTCTGTGCCAACACATCTATCTGAGGGTGGACCACGAAGGACTAAAGTGGATTAGACTATCCCAGGGTTAAATCGCCTTTAAGAAATTTATTTAGAGGTGAAAAAGGGGAAAAGAAGGAGAGGGGACAAGGGGGAAGAATATATGAAGATGAGACACCAGCCCTGTTCATCTTCAGCAGGATGATAGTGACAAACCATACTTCAAAAAGAAGCAATTAAGAGGGAGCCAGTCTCACTGCAAGTATGTTGAGAAGTCACGGCCTGAAGGTCTGGGCCTCAGCCAACAGGGAACTCACCAAAGGATATGGGGCTCATTTTCTTGAGGCAAATTACTGTGAAGAATCAGGACTAAATTTGACTAAAAAAACAGTTGCATCAATGCACTGTCATTTGCTGAATTGATTGAGAATCAGCACCAAACTCGGCCCTTCGGCCATAGCTCACAACCTCACTTTTTCATGTAGGCTTTTTTTGCTAATGGGAACCTTCCTTTTTTCTTGGTTGGGTTTTTTTTTCCCCTTTCCCCTTTTATTTGAATAATGTCTGTGAAAAACCATTTGCTTTCACGAGGCGGTTAGTTTACACTGGAGGCAGCAGCTCTGTGAGCTCGAGCCAACCCTGTCCTGTCTTTAGATTCATTGCAATCTGGCCACATTGTCACATATATTTTTAGTTTATGATGATCCTCTAATACAATTCCAGCTTCCACACAGAGTCCTTCCAACAGTCTAGCTCAGGTTAATGAACTTCAGGACACTTCTCTTCTGCAGGAATTTCGAGGCCCAGGGGGTGGCTGTGCCCAAGAGATTTGCCAAAATCCGCTACGATTTCACCGCGCGAAACGCCAGTGAGCTCTCGGTGCTGAAGGATGAAATCCTGGAGGTACGTGACCGCTCCTGGAAAAGGTGTGTCCCCCAGGGGCAGGAGAGAGCTCGGGATAGCAACAAGCACCAACTCCATTTTCCCTGGTGGTATCTCAGCAGTGACACAAAGCTTTGCTCAAACCCAAAGCTGGAGCAGGCTGCCTGTGCTGTGTTGTGTCATTTCCTCAGCTCAAAGACATCGGTCCCATTTTAACCACAGTGAGGAGGGAGGACAACAACTCGCTCTAGAGCCCTGCTCATCCCCCGCTGGGTCGGTTCCTTATCACCACTTCCTCCTCCACGAGGATTTGTTTTCTCTGAAAAGCACCTTTCTCATAACCTTTCTCTTACTGCAGCACTGTTGGCAGCTGGACAAGGTGGGACGTGACTTGGGCTGACACTGATCTGTGACCTGAGGAAAAGGTTTCTCTGCAAAATGTGGCTTTTTATTTATTTAATTATTTATTTTAATGCAAAAAGACATCAGAAACTCAGTCATTAGGAAAAAAAGGTCTGGAGAAACAGGGACATTATGTAGGAACTATGAGTTCTTCAGCACGCAGAGGTGCTCTCCTGTTCATCCTTACGATACATTCTGATGCTTTCCAGGAAAAGTTTCAGTCCTGGATTGCATCTGAGAGCAACAGATCTGATTAGAGCTCCTGGCCTCAGTGATGTCCTTCTGGCAACTTCACCTTTTGGATGGTTCGGCCCCGCTATATCCTGGTTGTTTATGCCTGAAATCCCATTTTCCCACAGCAGATTTATTTTTGTCCCTCTCTCAGGTGTTGGAAGATAATAAGCAGTGGTGGAAGTTGCTCAACCGGAGTGGGCAGGCCGGTTATGTTCCGTACAATATCCTGGATGTGGTGAAACTGGAAGAGCTCAAACAGGTCTGTAGTCAGGTAATACCTGACTGGTATCAGCTGCAGGGCACAATCTGCCTCTGGGAATAATGTTGTCATTAGACCTCCCTGATTTCTTAGGATACTATGCACCAATCAGGACAGACCTTCAGAAGTAGACAAAGCCAGGAGATTCCTGAGTCTCCTATGATAAAATTCACATTTTGCTACGATCGTCTTCCCAAATAAGGCCTATCCTTCCTATTTGTGCACCAGCCTCCTGCTTTCCATATTTTTCCACATCAAGATTTTTCTTGGGGGTTAAATTAAAGATGGACACTTCCCTCAGCCAGTTCAGTTCAGCACCAGGAACACGTTACTGGAGTGGAGGCAGATGGAAACACCATCTAAGTGAGAATTAACTGAATACTGCAACTTGCACTGCAGAAACGTGGAGCTGGAGTGTTCTAAACACCCTAGGGAAGCATGGAATTGCTTCCCCATTTTGGTATTGCAGCGTTTGGGCAAAGCCTAAGGCGGCCCAGCAGGCTTCTGGATAAATCCCTGCTAGTTTAATCAAAACGTCAAAAAACTTTCCAGTCCGCTCCAGGCCCTTGGCAGTGGTCCCGCTTCACATCCCAGCTACGGAGCAGTGAGCTCTGCCTTCCAATGAGATCGAACACGTTTGGCACAACTAGGAATTCCCTTGCGCAAACTTCAGACTTTGCTTTGGGTTCTTCATTCCCAGAAATTAACTTCTTCCATGCAGCTCCACCTGAGGTCTCCCCAGCCCCACATCAGCACAAGGAGAACACGGCAGTTTGTCCCTCCGTGGGTGTGAGGCAGAAAGCTTAAGAAAATTAAAAACGACCAAAAAAAATTCTTACTTTTCTTTCCCTTTCTAACCAGTCTAACCAGAGGTACAAAGGAGACCTGAGCCCCAGGGGCTATGGCCCATCCAGCCCAACCCACAAGCTGCCTGCCAGCTACGCCGGGGATAAGTGGGGCACTGAGATGTTGTCGCGCCACTCTGCACAGGACGCCAAAGAACGCACGTGTGTGTCCCACTCTGGGCTCCCCTGGGTTTGGGCGCTCGGGGGACCAGACCTGCCCAAGGGGCTCCCCTGCACCTTTTACTGATCACAGCAATGGAGCAGCACTGTGTCTGGAGGCCATTCCAGGCAGGACAAGAGCCAAGAGAGCAGCCCTGGGGCTTGTGACACCGCCGGGGCTCTCGGGTGGCCCGGGCCGAGCAGGGCAATAAGTGATCACCCCATGCCTCCTTCCTCCAGTTCTAACTTCCTCCTCCTCCTCCTCCCAAGGAGAGAGTTTCCTTTCTCTTCCAAAATGTTTAAGTGTGTCTAAGGAACAGCTCAGGTCAATCCCTTTCTCTCACTTCCTTTTGCTCATCTCCCGGCACACACACAGTGCCCGCCTGGCCGCTTCCTTCATGTGGTTCCACAGAATTCCCGGCCAAACAGGAGATCCGCATCACTCCCTCACCCTGCACGTGCTGTGGGGCTCACAGAGCAGGAGAGAGATCTGGGGCCCTGCTCACCTCACCCCTTATCCCACCCTGTCCACTCCTGGAAGCAGGAGCCCTTCTGGGACGACAGGAAGCCCCACAATACAAGGACACAAATCTGTTCGTATCACTGAGTTATTCTCCACAGTCTTCAGGAGTTTCATGGGGAAAGCGATACTGGATGAAGAGTCACTGGAGTTTTCACAGAAGCACAGGATGCCCTGGGCTGGAAGGGACCTTCAAGCTCATCCCATCATGAGTGTGTTGCTCATTCCCAGTTTGTGCTTCCTGCCGCTTCCGTTCTGTTGCGGAGCAAAACCTGGAGCTCTGCGATCAGCAAATTAGTGACTAGAAGCAGCAGAGAGGACTGAAAAGGTCTCAATTCCAAACCTCCAATTGTAGATTCTCACAGAACTGTGCTTCCACATCAGGCAACAGCCAAGGGGTGATGGGAGCAAAATAAATGGCAACACAGGGGCACAGGAAAATGGGAATCACTTTTCTGGGCTGAATTTAAATAAGAATGTTGAGCCACATCCCCATCTGCCTTACAGTTTCCCCACAAACATTTAATGGCATTTTTGACTGAAGACTTGCTTTCATTCCCTACTTGTTTCTACAGAACTTATTCACCAAACGGATGAGCTGAACGACGAGCTGCTAAAGAAGATCACAAACAATAAAATTCAGCCTCCCCACAGGAATTTCAAAGTGGAAAAGCCTCAGCAAGTTTTCGTGCCCCTCACCTTTGAATCCAGCACTGAAGAAGTCAAAGCCTGGCTGGAGGCCAAGTCATTCAGCAAAGAGTAAGATTTGCCCTATTGCCACGTGCAATGCTCGTCCTTCCCTGGAGAAGGAGCGGGGGAGGCCACCGGCACCATCTCACCTGGGACAAGCCACTTGGATTTACTTACAGAGCCTGTGTTGCAAATTAGATTTCAACCCTGTTCAATCCAGGCTCTATAACCAGAATGTTCAGAGCCCAAAGTCACTCCCTTTCTCTGGTATAAATATTTTCTTGGAGATAAACAGTTAACTAACTAAATCCAAGGCCTGAAATGCTACTGGAATTGCAGCTGCCACCTTGGAACAGCCCCAGGGCCCCGTGATATGGTCCCACTGCAGCTCCTGGCCTCCCATCTCCAACTCCTCACCTCTGGCACGAGGCCACGTGCAGCACAATCGTCACCTCCCTACTTTGTGTCTCCCCAGGACCGTGGAACACCTGGGCATCCTCACCGGAGCTCAGCTCTTCTCCCTCAACAGAGAGGAGCTGAAGAAGGTGTGCGGTGATGAGGGAAACAGAGTCTACAGCAAGATCACAGTGGAGAAAAACCAGCTGGAGGTAAGCATTTTTCTGGATAATTCCTGCTGGAATGGGGGCTGTACCAGCAGCGTCAGATAGCTCATTAAACAGGCATTTTAAAAAATACAATTGTGGGGAAAAAAAATGCAACCAAACCTACACCAGCAATAAAACACACGTAAAAATTCCGAAGTGTCTTTTGAGCAAATCTGTAAGATCCCCCTGTTTCCACTAATTAATCTGCTTTTTACTGATATCACTTATCTCTTTGAAACTAGCTCTACTTTTACAGCATTAATTAAATACTGTCACTTAACTGCAGCTTGAAGTTCAAATCCAAACTGCCTGTTTTGTTTCCATTCCAGAAAAGCAGAGGGGAGTCGGAGCTCCAAGAAATCACGAAGCGCCGCCAGGAAAGGATTGATTCTGCAAATTAAAGTCTCTCTGCTTTATTTCAGCTCTTAGCCCTAAGTAGTGCAGAAAAAAAGGGAATGAAAGCAATGATTCCTGGCCCAGGCCAGATGCAACAGAGCTCCCCTTGGGGTCCAGCTGCCATCAGAGTGACAATTCCTTGAACACTGTTGGGAAGGGTTGACAATAAGACCATGTCCCACTGGGAAAGGTGTTTTAATTTTGCATGAAGTATTTTTTTTATAACTATATATTTTATACTGAAATTTTCCGTGCATGCGATCAGAGCAGGATTCACACGGGGCTGGATGTACAAGGGCTGGCTTCAAGCAAAAAAAGACCCCCAAAGCTTTTCTCCGAGGGCTGTCCCCTGCTCCCCACTCTCCCCTGGCAGAGCAGGTGTGGCACACAGCACAAGAGAGGCCAGCCTCAAGGCTTGGAGCCTGGACCAGAGGAATAAGGCTTTAGAACCCTGCAATGGTTTGGGTTTAAGGAAAGGACATTAAAGCTCATCCCATTCCACCCCCCTGCCATGGGCAGGAATGCCTGTCACAAGCCCAAGTTGTTCCAAATCTTGTCCAACCTGGCCTCGGACACTTCCAGGAATGGTGAGTCATGACCTCTCTGGGCAACCTAACCCTTTCTATTTCCATTTCCATTTCCTCCTCAGTGCAGGTGTCCCCTGCAGCCCACGAGCACAGGGCCGGTGACAACTGCCTGTCCTTGTCCTGTCCCCCTGTGCCCCCTCGTTGGACAAGGCTAGAATGGCAACACACATTCCCAAAGTCTGGCTGCTTCCTTAAATCCATGGACCAGCTAGTGCTATCTCTGAACAGCTGAAATGAGCTTTCAGTGCCTAGAAATGAGCAGGAGTGACAAACAAAGGGATTTGAATCTGGAAATAGGTGAGTTCCAACCGCCCACCGCTGCTGATGCAGAGGCTGGGGCTGGGGGCAGCTGTGCAGCCCTTCCCTGGGGCACAGATCCTGCACTGGAATGTTGTGGTGGTGTTGCCAAACCGGGCCTCAAACCAGGAGAAGATAAGCCCTGACCGTTTGCTCCCGACCCAGGCACACCCACAGCCCTTCCCAGGGTGTTGGTCACTTGTCCCCATCTTCACATTTTCACTGCAAAAAGTCAGCTGAAATGATTCCCAAATAGCTGAAACCCCAAAGCACACTGGGAAAGGCAGGTTTAACGCAAATTAAATGGCCACAAGAAAAAAACCCCCTCTAATTTAGCACAGGGTGTTGCTCTTTACTTCCCGTTTTCCTTCATAAAGTTATGTGCATTTGTATATAGCAATCTGTAAATAGGGGTGAGGAAAATCCCTCTCCCTAGAAGCAGAATTAAGTGATTATGCTTCCAAAATTTACTCACCATTTCAAAACTCAAGCAAGCAGCGTAGTTCCTGTCCACAGCAAGTTTGGCACATTGCATTTCTAGCTCTGTTTGACTGACAGACCAATCTGATTGCAAAGCAGTGAAGCACACAGAGCTCCAGAGCTGCCCACAGCCCAGGGACAGCTGGGTTTTCTCTCTCAGCACATGCTGAGTCTTTGTCCAAATTTGTGCCTGTCATTGCACATTTAATGGAAAAAGCTTTAAAACAGCATCTGGGGAGCTCATGTCTAAAACTGAGAACACCAGTGCACCTTAGTTTTCGCTTCATTCTTAAGCGTCTCCAATGGATAATCTGTTTTCTTCATTTGAAACAGGACACTGCTCTCACCAGCAGAATTAGGGTGCAGGCAGGGGAGGATCCTGGGTTTAGTCACAGCCCTGCTAGGATCTGAGAAGGGCACTCACCTTGTCAGGGAGGGATGAAGAGGACAATCCTCCTGAGAAGCCCTGGCTCCGGATTAGGGTGGAGATGGGAGGCAGGATGGCAAGCACGGGAGGCGAAAAGTTTCTAAAATGAAAATAAAAACGAATGTTGAGCTAGGAAACACACCATCTTCTAGTCCTGGGGTGTAGAGGAAAGCAAATCACAGGGAATTACGGTTATCTGGGATTTTAACAGGAGTGTACATGACAGCTCTGTAAAGCCGGGAGCCACAGGAGCACTTCCTAAAACAAATAGCTCAGTAGACCTTATTGCAGAGGCCACTTTTACAAATTTCCACGCGACTGAGCTGTGCATCTGTTCTGTTTGTACTGCCTGCAGACACTGCTATAAACTACTGTACATTGATGTAACTGAGCGAAGGAGACAATGATATAACCATGCACTGTACAAGATTTATTAAAATAGTTAAGTTATAACTCCATCTCCGTCTCTTTCACTGGGTTTTCATAATGCTTTGTCACTGAGAGTCTCAGAAACTCAGCAGAATGTCTGAAACCACACATTTCCTTTTGGGTTTGGGGACTGACATTCAACAGGAAGGATGTTACGGCCTGGATAGCTGTGTCTTAAGAATAGGGGCAAAGCATGAGAAGGCTGCACAAAAGCACATTCTTGCCTCTCTGGAAGGGGAACGACTGTGGCAGCTGTCCCAAGTGGAACCATACAGAAAGAGGGAACAGCATAACCCCATGACTAGGAGCCTGTTACACGGATTCTCCAACATTTCCAGCCAAGAGCCATCCTGTTTCCAGAAGCAAAAGTTTGTCTTCTCTTTTCCTTAACAATTAAATTACCCAGCTGAAATAACTGGTAATTCCTTCTGTAGATGTTTTGGAGAGTACAATTTCCAAGTGGGCCCACACTAACAAGATCACCTCTTTTACAGCCTAAATAAAGTTCAGGCGAACCACGAGCCCAAAACACCTGCCTTACTGGGCCGAGGGCTCTCTCAGCGCCTGGAGCTGCACTCGATAAACCATTTCGAACCTTGCCACAACGGCGGGGAAGGGAGCCCAGAGCGCTCAGCTCCTGCAGCGGGGCACCACCGACGCGGCCCCGAGCCTTCCCTCACGGCCGCCTCCCTCAGGGGCTGCCCGCCGCCACCTTGCGGCACCGGCCGCGCCCGGGCCCCGCGCGGCCACGAGGGACGGGTGGCTCAGGGGCGGGTCGGGCGCCGTACCGGCCGCGGGGAAGACTGCCGGGGGTTCTGGCGACACGGAGACTCCGGGGACAGGAGGTTCCGGGCCCGAGAGATCTCGGGGCCAGGAGACTCCCCCGATACGCTCCGTCGGGGACGATGGCGGCGTCACGGTCGCCAAGGCGAACCCCCGCCCGGCCCTCACGAACCAGCCAATCAGAATCGCTCTCCCTCCCGCTGCCCCGCCTCGGCTCCTCCCGCGGCCTCGTCCGTCTCCTGTCCGCGCTCCTGATTGGCCGCTGCCGCCCAGCCAGGCTGGGATTGGCGGCGGGCGGCGGGAGCGCGCGGGCCGGTGCCCTTCGGGCACGTACCGTCCCTCCTGGGCGCGCGAGTCCCCCGGAGCCGCGGACGTGTCGGTGTCCCCCGTGAAGCGGCAGAAGGTGGAGTCGGCGCTGGACCAGCTCAAGCACCACACCACGGTGGTGGCCGACACCGGGGACTTCAACGGTGAGAAGCGGCATGAGGGGATCCTGTCTCCGCAGCTTCTGCTTAGCCCCCTCTCCCGCCCCTCTTCACGGAGAGTGGGCGAGCCCGGCCGAAGGGGCGCGCGCTGCGGGGACCGACCCACCCTGGGGCCGGAGGGGGGGCGAGCGGGACGGCGCTCGGTCGCGGCGCTGGGTCTCCATCCCAGGGCAGACCCCGCCGTGATTTCTCCCAGTTTGCCCTCGAGTGTGCCCTGACCACTCCGTTCAGCTCTGCGTGCTGTCAAGGAGAAGTGCCAGACTGAAGCCAGGCTCTGCTGCTCTAATTAATTTTGGGTTTTCTGCCAGTGGGCTGTCTAGATCTGGGACTTGTTTGGGGTTTTTCAGACTCACGCTTGGACGGGGCTTGGAACAGCCTGGCCCAGTGGAAGCGAGTGGAACTGGATGAGCTTCAAGACTCCTTCCAACCCAAACCATTCCAGGATTCCATGATATGCTTAAAAACTGATTTGGGGTTGGAGAGAAAGAAGGGAAATGATGCTTTTTATTTGTTTCACTTGAGCTGTACATTGATCTTTTCCCTTTTTGCATTTCCAGGATGCAGAAAGTAAGAAGGAACTTGAGGAGATGTGCTCGGTCCAAGAGAAATAATTTTGAAAAAACTCATCTCACTGGATACTGCAGCAACAGTAAAATCCCAAATGGATTTCATGATCCTGACAATTCTGAGTGCACTTCAGGGATAAGGCACAAGATCTTACAGAAAAACAGACAGAGCAGCACACATCCAGGAAAACATCTTGGAATTAATGGCATAAAATCGTGGTTTATTTTCCTGCATCTGTTTGATTTTAGGATCCCTAAAAATGTTACATTCCTAGCATCAGGGGTCAGGGGGTAATTTAGAGGTAGTTGGTGATAAATATTTTTGGTTATATGTAGGGCAGATATTTATGCCTTACATAACTCTGTAATATAAATATGTATTATATATTAGGGCATATAGCTATCTATTTATATATAACCTATTTTTTATGTGTGCCCAGATATAGTTTATATCAGACACTGTGCCTGTCTGAAGGCCTTGCTACTGCGCTCCTAACTCATTCCTGAGGAAAACATCAGGCAAAAGTTGTTAGGTTTAACTGGTTCCTCTTTTCCTTAATAATTATTTTACTCAGTTGGAATAACTGAGAACAGCTGTTAGAGATGTGCAGTTCCCAGTGGGCCCAAGGCACTTTTTTGCACAACGCAGAGTGGCGTTTAAGGTAGTCAGTAGTCAGAGAAGTGAGGATTAGGATTTTGAATGCTCTTGGACAACAAGGCTGGCCAGAGATCCCTCCTAACTCACTGTGGGACAGCAAAAACCCCACAGCCAAGGGTAACCAGGGATTGTGGGGATGGAGAATTTAATGGCATCAGGTGGCAGCAGTGCCAGTTCAACTGATAAAAAAGTAAATCCACGCCTGCTCTAGAGGAGTATTGTTCCTGGACGTGTGTAAATACAGGGACACCTCTTTACTCTCAAGTGAGGGAGGTTTGTGGTTGTGGTGCCAGTTTACCCTTGAGAGTTCCAGGCTTTATTTTAGCTCCCCTAGCCCGGCCTGATGTGCGGCAGTGGTGCGAGGGCTGGAACCGTTCGCTGGCTCTGGGAACGCAGATGCCATCATGGCCCAGTGGGGGGGGGGAGCTTAGGCTGTGGTGGCAACCTCAGAAAGGGATCAGATGGCTCCTGGAACTGCCCAGAGTGCAGGAAGGGAGGGGGAACTGAACTGCTCCCACAGACCCCTGCTGGGCTATGGTTCTGGGCCAGGCCCATCAGAAAAGTGGCAGCATCAGTGGCACCTCAGTTGTTACTGTCCTTGGAGCTCTCAGGATCAGGATGAAATCATGTTCATGCACTACTGGGAAAGCAGGGAGCAGGATCAGTGCTCTAACTCTCTACACTCTCTCTCCAGGAGTGCCTTGGGTCATGGCAATTTAATGTGTGGAATAGTTTCCTGTGCCTGCCTGGGCAGCTGCAGTTATTGCACAGGCATTCAGGGCTGACAGTTCCCTGCAGGGAGAGCTCAGCACATGTGCCCAGAGGCAATCCCAGCATCTGCAAGAAAGAAAGAAGCAGCAAAAGGTGATTGCTTCTCTTTCAAAGTTATTTCAAGTGCTCACACCCAAACCAACCTTTGCTCTTGATTCTGGCCAGGTGCATGGTGAGCAGTGGGCACAGGTCATGTCATCCATGCTGGTGTGAGTGATGCTTTCTGGGGGAAAGCAGCTGATCTCCAAAGTTCCCTTCCTGCCCTGTGCCTGACCTGCACAGGAGAAAACCTCTTCCAGGAAGGGATTGTGCTTCCTCTAATCCCATTTGCCCAGTCTGTTCCATGGGGATACTGCCAGCCTGGGGCAGCAGAGGCACACGCAGCTCTCAGCACTCTCTGCTCCAAGCACAGCTCTGGGCTCCTTTGCACACTGCCTCTGCCATGGGGGTTTTCTCCAGGAGAAGCCAAGGAATTGCTCATGGAAGTGTGCAGATTAAGTTATCCCAAAGGGAAGCAAAGAATAAATATCTCATTTTTCCATCAAAATGCTCATGCTCTTTCCTACAGATTATTTCAAGTTTTTCCCACAAGCTTTGCACTACCCATCATCCCATTTTTACCCCCAAAAGTAATTTTCTCTGTCCTCCAGAATGTCTCAGTGTCTATCCCCAAAATTTTCACTGTGTCTCTGCAAGTGACTACCTCAGTTTACCTCATGCTGTTCATTCTCTTCCCTGGGGATTGCTTCAGATTTTCCCTCCAAGCTGTCCCTGTCTGTGCACTTCTGATTTCTTCTTTTTTACAAGAAAGTATTCATTCACTACTCTGGAGATTAGCTCCAGTTTTACCCCCCCAAAATTGCCCTAACATTCACTAGTCATTGCCTGATTTTTACCTCACTATGTTCATTCTCTCCCCCTAGAGATAACCTCAGGTTTTACCCCCAGTATTTTCCCTACCTGCCCACTAACTATTTACTCTTTTTGACCTATAAATATTCTCTTTCTATCCTGGAGATTTCATCAAGTTTTACCCTGAAATATTTCACTATCTTTCCAGTACTGTCTCACTTTACCTCAGGATGTACGCTCTCCCTGCCACACATCACCCCAGCTTTCACCTCCAAAATTATTGCTACTTGTCCACTACTTATTACCTGATATTCACCTCAGTATGTCCATTCTCTGCCCAACAGGTCATTTTAATTTCTACCCCCCAAAACTTTGCCAACCTGTCACCTAGTGACTGCTTCAGTTTACCTCAAAAATGTTGTCTCCCCTAGAGATTACCTCAGACTTGACCCCCACATTTTTTCCCTGTCTGCAAGTTACTACCTCCATTTAACTTCAGTATGTTCATTCTCTGGACTACAGACTCAAGTTTACTCTCAATCTCCCTGCCTCTCCAACACTGATTACTTCCTTTTTACCTCAAAAGATTCATTTATTTTCTACCATGGAGGTTACATCAAGTTTCACCCCCAGAATTTACTAATACTTCCACAACTGATTCACTCAGTTTACCTCAACAAGTGTTCATTCCCTCACCTAGAGGTGACCTTGTATTTTACCCCCAAAGGTTTCCCTACCTGTGCACAACTGATTGCTATAGTTTACTTCAAAATCTTCATGCTCTCCATTACAGGTCACCTCAAGTTCACTTCAAAAGTTTTCCCTACCATTTCCATTAGTGATTATCTCAATTTTTACCTCCAATAAGTCATTCTCTACCTACAGACACTGGATAGTAAATCATACAAAGATCTAAAACACTGCACAAGAAACAGCAGAAAGTTTTCCATGAATAACACAAGTTCCTTTTTTCCCCTCCTCCGCCTAGGACTGCTACCAGGAGACAGGAGAGCTGTTATCAACACTCAAACCTCCCAAGCATTGTTATTGCTCAGAGAGCTGCGCTGGCACTGAGCTACTCCCATGCGCCTGCAGGGCTCTGGGGAGGGGGAAGACAACCTCCCACTCCTGCCTGGAGAAATTTCAATGCCCTAAAAAGTCATTTCCCTTCTCTCTCTCTGACCCACGGCCAAAGCAGCTGTGTAGAACAACATGGACTACTCATGGAAGGGATGATTCAGTTGTGGGAAAAACGCTAAAGAAGGCCTATCACCCCAAATTTCAGGGTGAAAACACACTGCTTGTTAACAGGAGCACACAAACTCATTTAAACCAGAGAGCAAACTGCACACCAGGAAAAGAGCTGAAAGATAGGCCCTGCCTTGATTGATAATTCCAAAGGAAATTCCCCACAGATCATAGGCAATTACCTATAATTTTACCTCCCTAATCACTGGATTTCTGACTTGGGTTGCTGTGGAAGTGTTTCACAGATGCCTTGAGGGGTCAGGGGCTTGGCTGGATTCTTTGTGGTTAGTCCTGACAGGCCCAGGCCAAACCCACCCACCTGCATTGCTGCTCCACCCCAAATTTGCATGAAATACTGAGAACAGGTTATAAATACTCCCCTTCTCTGTCCTTCCTGACACATCCATGGAGCAAATGTACTCTATCCATTGTTCCCAAGAGCACCTCTCCAGCCCAAATCCCAGTTTTCACCAACACAAACCAAACAGACCTAAGACAATTATTCCATCAGTGCCTGCAATTCTCAGCTCCCTGTTCCCTGCCACTCACACAGCAATCTCACCTCAGCCCAGAGACTCCCTGTCCCCAAAGGGAAACACAACCTGATAGGGCACAGCTCTGGCACCACATTTCCCCTTGTTCCTGAAAAGCCCTAGGTAAATCCAGTCCCTCAGACCTTGCATCCCTGAACACCAGGAGAGCTGGAGTTTTACCCAGATCCCAGCACCCTGCACGGCTGCGCTGACACGAGCACAGGCCGATCGCTCCGCCCAGCACCATCCCTCATTTTCCTCCCATTGCTCCCCAAGTGTCCCCAAACCACCCCAGCGTGTCTGTGCCGGGGCCAGGGCCTGCCCCGACCAGAGGCTGTCACCCAGCCCTGCACCAGCTCCCACCCCTGGGAGAGCTGGGAATGCACTGAGAGCTCAGCTCCCCAGTCCTCAGACACACAAATAATGCCCAACCTGCCCTCTGGGCACAGCCAAACACCACAACTCCATCATCCCCAAGGAACTCTGGCAGTCGCCTCTTCACCTCTGCCCTTTTCCAAAGGACACAGGTAGGACTGGGCTGTCAGAAATGGTATTCCCTAGGCAGTTCATCCCAGCACAAAGGAGAAGAGGAACCCTGTGTCCCTCTGACTGACCCCACAGCATGGGCAGGACCAGCTGGGTTCTTCGTATTCTAAATTTTAAAATGAACTGAAGAACCTGAAAGGCAAAAAACAACACACATATAAGGTTAGAGCCAGTCAACACACACAGACAGACACACTCTCAGACACCCCTTCTTCAGTTTACACGCTGACTGCAGCCCTTACTAGAAACACTCCCCCCTAAAGAAGATGCTTTAACATCTTCTTCCATCTGCTGCTCCTTGATGTGGAACAGTAGATCCTGGGAAAATTGGTAGCATCAGTGACCATAGGGATCAAAATTTGCCTTAGGGACCTGCAAGACAGCATGAGGCAGTCTGCAAGTAGCTGACAGCTAGGAGTTATCCCCACACCAGGCCCATAAACTTTCTACCCAAAAGCCCATAGACAGGAGAGGAGAGTTCTAAAACTGTTCAAACTAGCCAGGACTGAATGTGCCAGGGCAGGGCAGCTCCAAGCATAAGTGGCACATGGACACACAGTGCATCAAATATAAGCAAAGATGACATGAAGACTTGAGATAACGCTTCAGAAGATAAATTTTTGAGACCAGGATGCTTTGAGGCAACGGAAGCTACGAAACCACTGCAGTGAGGAGGGTCTAGTACACTTCATACAGAAGTCCAAGGGAACGGCACATAAAAAAAAGATACTACCAAAACTGAGAAGGAAGATGGATAGGAACACCTTGTGTACTTCTTCTGGTCTCAAAAAGCAAAACCATAAAGATGCCAGAATAAGCCCGATCCAGGAAAGTATGCAAGTGCTCCTGCTGCCAATATGGCCCATAACGATGCCTGTAAAGCATTGAGACATCACAAAGCCCTATGACACTGAAGACAACGGACACAGACCACATCACATAGACATCAACTGAAACTGCCCAGCAGTTTTACCTGATGGACCCAAGATTGCTAGTGCAAGATGAGCCAGAGGCCGATGACGCCGAAGGAAAGAAGGCTCTACGGCAGTAGTACGTGACAATGAAAGGTAAACTCCTTATGAGAAGTTAGTGCCAAAGCTGGTAAGAGGATGCTCAAGAAGTGCAGTAGGCCTAGAGAAGGAGGCAACGACTGCCAGCTGATACAAAGGGATCCCTAGAGAAGGATTCTGCTGCCAAAGGCTGAAGTGACATCACAAAACATGACCGACCCACAAATGGCCAAGATGCAAGATGTCCACGTGCCTGCTATGCTCAAAAGTGCTCAAAAGCATGGCTACACTGAAGAGTAGGCAAACTTTAGACCGTGGCAATCGTGCCAGACCCGAAGGCAGGCTCCTCGGGTGAAAAGATGGACAATGACATCGAGACTCAAAATCCAATGATGCAAAGCTCACGAGAACATGGAGATGGGTTGGAACTGCCCGGCCCGGCAAAGGCTCGAGTGATGCTGAAGAGAAACCCTCTCTCCCTTAACCTCCAAGGGGCCTGGCCCACTACAGCCCTCTCCTCTCAGCTAACTTCAAATTGCCTCCTGTGATTCCAAAGGTTTTTGCCTTCTCCCAACCAACAGTCCCCACACTTAGCTCTCTGAAGACCAGCAGACGAAATCCATCCTCAACAGAAAAGAACGCTTCAGCACCGTGGATGTCAATACATGGCCCACAGCCCACTTGGGTGGCTGCAAAAGATGGAGAATAATGACAAAATTCAGACTGTGATGACACGTCCCAGAAGTGACCCCTTGCACAATGCCTCTCTCCCTCATAACTGCTGAGGCTCATCGCTCACCAGCCGTTTCCAAACTTAGGCTCTGCACCTACTTGTAGTACCTAAGACAACAAAACAGAAACTGCGACTATTGCCCTCCAGAAGAATAAATGCACGGGCTGGGCTCCCTCTGCACCACTGGCCCAGGCTCACCTCAAATCTCCATCCGACTCCGGAGGTGGCCCGGACGATACCTGCAAAGCGAAAAGGGACACGCTTTGCATGCTGCCACGTACCTCTCACCTATCAGTCGCCCCACCTAAATGCCAACTCACCTGCTCGCCTCTGTCCCTTGGCATGCCCAGGGCAGCAGCAGCACCTGCAGAGAAGCAAAGCAAAAAAACATGCTGAGAGACTGAAACCACAGCCTCCCCGCTCCAACTCAAGTACACCACACCTATAGCTTAAGCTTGCACCCACCTGGCCTCCAGCATCCCAGGGCCGGGACACCTTCCCAGTGGACCACCTAAAATGCACAAACAAAAACGGATGCTTAGAGCTGCACCAGAAACTGATACCCAAGCAGTAACAACTCATTCTGGCCACCAGTCACCGCTCACCTCGCTCCATCGACCTTGACCACTGATCTTCAGCATTACTTCCTACAAATAAAGATGAAGAACAAAGCTGTAACACAGTCACCATTTACACTTGCCCTGCAAAGACAAACGGTGACTGACCTTCCTGTGGGAACCACCTCACCTGGTATGGGGCACTCTGCCACAGATTCAATCCATCTGCATCTGAAAGAAAGTGATGACAAAAGTCAGAGTACTGCATCATGACTTAGCAGCTCCAGACATTTTGTGTTAATCTAGAAATACCATCTTGAGTCCAACTAATCCCTACATTACAAATGTCAAGTCCCTAGGACTTATCCTATTACACCTACACCCAGACTATGTAGCAGGGCAAAGCAGCCCCAGGCCAAACACACAGACACCTGTGACACAGGAGATGACAAACAAGGGGATGCAACAAGGAGAGGAAACTCTCAGCAAGAAGAATTACCAATGACATGACCTAGATGAGGCCGATGAGGCTCAAAGAACTCTGGCAGAAAAAGACCCTAACAGAAGGACTTATGCCAAGCACTGCAAAGATGGATGCCCGAGGATCATACGGTTGGAATCCTCTACCTATCCTCACATTCTCCCAAGTCCTAATCTGTTATAAGGGACCGTTGCAGTGCACAGCTGTCAATACAGCTCAGAACAAGACTGTAAAAGGTGTCTGACTCAATAGTGCTAAAGAGAGATGCGATTCCGATGCATGTCCGAGCTTGCAAGTCAAAGGTTCAAGGGTACCAGCGTCGGGCCAAGGAACGCAAAGGAGCTGCTGAGGATGATGCCCAGCATTTCTGATAAGCCCCTCAAAGGGGTAAGGCAAAAGACATGTGACACAAGATGCCCACAACAGAGACACAGAACACACAATAGACAAGTGACACAACATGCACCAGGACTGCTCTGCCCTGCACACCTCAGCATTGCGATCAACAGCGAGACTTTGCCTTTACGTGGCCTAAGGGCCCCTCTCGTGGACATCCCCATCTCCAAAGCTAATTCAAAGATCCCTCCCACCAAGTCCTGACCCAGCACCCCACTCTCATCCCCCTCCCTGAGGTGTAGCCCTCGACTTAGCTCTCAGATATCCAGGGATGCAAATCCTCATCAGGTGCAAAACAAGGCCACCTCATCATCTGGGAAGTTCCTGCCCTCAGAGGGCTGTTCTCTCTCAGTCTACTACAATAAAGAAAACCAAACATCAGTGCCTGAACTCAGCAGCACATCAGCCAAAACCCAACAATTCCACTACTCACCGGCTCCTGAGAACGCCCCGGTCCTTGGCTCATACTCTGTGGCCACACTCCGAGGCCGACATCGCAGGGTATCCCTGGGTTAAGGGGAGACAAGGTGATGTGGCATTGCTGAAACTTGAGGGGACCCTCGCTCCTCCCTCCCTCCCCGACTCTCCACAACTCCTCAGCCATTGCCAAAGGCTGCCCAGATGGCACCTTCAAACAGAAAAGGTACAGGCTTCATCGCAGAGCCCTGTAATACTTCTGGAAGGCTCACAGGGACAGGCAGCTCAAGGGTGATAAACTGGCTCCATCAGCTGGTCCATGAGGGGGTTCAGCCCCTGTAGGCATAATACAAGTGGGCCACCTAAAACACACAAATGGATGCTCAGACAATGCATGCTTTGAGCTGCCCCAGAATTTGGCACCCGAGCAGTAACTGGTTGCGTCCACTGGTCACTGCTTACCTCACTCACTTGACCTTGACTGCTGATATCCAGGTTTACTTCCTAAAAACAAAGACAAAGAACAGCCCTGCAACATAACCAAAATGAAACACCACCCCTGAAAAGCTGAATGATGACCAACCTTCCCAGGGGAGAAGGGGCAAAACAAAATGGAAAGGCACATGCCCATGTAGTGTCCAAAAGGGTTGCATTGCCAAGATAGGTTCCACCTGAAAGTGCTTGACTGTGACCTCTTTCTGCAAGGGTGTCTGTCATGTTGGAGTAGCGATTTGAATGCTGCAGACCACCTGTAAAACAAAAAAAAAAAAAAATCAAAGGCTACTTATAGTTTCATCACTAATACAACAACTCCAGTAGCATCCAGTTCTGTGCTGGAATCAATACTCATCCAGCTCATGGTCCCCCCAGTGCCAATACCCTGCTGTGCCAAGTGCTTCACATCTTCAAAATAAAAATCCCAACAGTGAGGTAAACATAGAGCCCAAAGTCAGGCCGTAGCTTGGACTTCAGGCACTGACCCACCTCGCTGCTGTGCTCCTCTGGTCTCCTCCATTCATATCAGGTTTACATGCTCTCCCTCTGCAAAAGAATTATTTGTCAAAGTTACCCAGACAGACAGGGAAAGCTTAGCCTTTCCCAAGTTCTCATTCCTCAAAGCAAACTGCCTAGGATCCCACAACAGTGAGTCTTAGGACAAACTACTATGAAACTGCAAGACACCACTGCACCACTCCCACATCTCCACTGAACACCACACAGACTGGCCACAGTCACTCCATCCGAGGCGTGGCTCAGGTGGCTGAGCAAAGCAAAAGGCTCCCTATAAAGTCTCCTTTCTTCTCCACCTAACCCACCCCCCCCCAAGACTACTCTACAGAGCAGAGCAATTCCAGGCTAGACACAAACTCAAACAACACATTATACTACAAGCAGTGTGACATGAAGATGATAAAAAAAGCTCTCGGCAAGAAGAACAATGGCAAGGACAGGGACGACGCCAAAAGAGACAACTGATGGTATGGCAATGGTGGATGAAAGAGGCTCTAAGGAGCAGAAGAAAAGACTGGAACAGTGACCTGTTCTAAGAACTGTCAGTCACAATGATCAAGATGGCTGTGAGAGACAAGGCCACATTTAGAATGCTCCCATATCCTGACAATCTTACAAGCCCCAGGACATTACAGCTCATGGCTGGAAAGGATGGATGGCAGTACAGCCAGGAACAAGGCCTCAGAAGAGATCCGACTCAATGCTTTCAAGATGTGATTCCAAGATGTGGCCAAGCCCACTGGTAAAAGAACAAGTGATATTGGCATCCTACCAAGAAGTACGAAAGTTCAAGAAGCTAGAGATGATGGCCAATGCTTATGATGAGCCCCTTAAGGGTAAAAGGTAGAGAGATCTGATCCAAGGGAAGCCAAAGACACAGAACACACACCGGACAAGACAACACACACTGGAACTGCTCTGCGCTGCACACCCTACAGTTGCAGTCAAAAGTAGGGCTACTCCCTTTAGCTTACCTAAGAAGGCCCTTGGAGAGCATCCCTTTCCCCTACACTACTTTTTAAATCTCTCCCAGCAATTTCCAACCCACTATCCTGCTATCATCCCTTCTCTGGGCCCCAGCCCCCAACTTAGCTTTCAGATGACCAGTGATGTGAATCCACACTGGATGCAAAGGAGTCCACCTCAGCCATCTCCAAAGGTACTGGGATCACCAGGTTGGCCTCTTAGTCAGCTATGACAAAGAAAACCAAAATCAATGCACCAGTGTAGTGGCATACAAGCCAAATCCTAACAAGTCAGCTACTAACTGGGACCCTGCTCCCACTCCCACTCATACTTGCAGTCTTTAACTTACCTATCAGAAGCCTCCATCTCCAATGTCATCTCTGACCCAGGGTAGCTCCCTCTTGCAGCACAATGAACCTGCTGAAACATTTGGAGTGTAATACTGACACAATCTGGAATTTCAGGAAATTGCAGTGCTTCTAAGAAAAACAAGGCAAAGAAAAAAAAAATACAAAAAGCACCAAGCACCTTAACAACCTTGAACACTCGATGCAAAAATCATGAACTATGCACTCAATGCTATCTTCTTCACAGTGTCTTCAAAGCCTCTATTGCTTTAGATGCCAAAAGCACCTGCTGAAAGAAAGCTGAGAAACCCTGAATGACACCCCCCCCCCCCCTTCATGGAAATAAGAAGACACCCTCACCCCCACTAACCCCACAGAAAGAATGGGCCTCTTTTTACCCAGGGCTGGGGTTAATATACCCCTGGCCGGGCCCGCCTCTCGTTCCCACAATGCCCGGGAAAAGGGAGGAGGCAATTTTACCAGAAGGGATAAAAGCACTGGGAGGAGCTGCAGCTGTTTGGCTGCTCTGCCTTAAATTCCAGGTGAGTAAAGGGCTTTGTAGATGCCTTCTGTTTTACTACAGCTGCATCTACTGAAAGGGTAAAAAAGCTTCTTGTTTTGGCAGCGTAGACACATGAGTTGCATGATTCCTTGTTAAGTTCTGTAATTGTTCATTGGTGGCTATTGAGTCACAGGACTATGGAGGGTGGAGAAGAATAGTAATAATATACATGGTGTAACTCCTGTTGGGGTCTCTAATTAGGGATGTATTCATTATAAATAAAACTGAAAAAATAATGGGCTCTCTGGCAGCAGGAGGGTTTTGTGAGTGCTGGGCTTGCTCCCTTGTGAGAGATTAGGTGCCAGTACACAGCTAGAAGTGCCCTGAAGTACAGATTTAAATTCTTAAAATGCTGAAAAAGGGGGAGCTTCCTTCAATTGAACCCCTTAAAATGAGAGACTAGGGAGTGTTTGTCTCTACTTAAATAGATGCCATAGCAATAAATGGGTTCTCTCCTCTGAATCCCCTAAAATACTGGAAAAAGAGGGGTTTTCCTTGCTTCAGGTCTCTCCAGTGATGGAAAAAGGGGGATTTCTCCCTCAATTCAAACCCTTATAAAGGAGGGACAACCGGGCTTTCCCCTCAATTTAAACCTTGGGATGATGAAAATGGGGGAGTTATGCTCAATTCCAATCAATAAAATAGCATTGTCAAGGTTTTCCCCTTCTATTTAAACTGGCGAATAATGGAAAATGGGGATTCCCTGTCAAGTGATACCCCTAAGAGCATGGAAAAGGCAGGGTTTTCTTCAACTGATGCCCTTAAAATTGCAGAGGAAGGGGATTCCCCCTCAATTTCAACACAGACAATTATGGAAAAGGAAGTTTTTTTCCCTCCGTTTAAATCCCTTTTCTCCTCATAACCCCCCTTTTTGGGGGGGGGGGGGGGGGGGGGCACTGGGGAAGGGCTGCCAAGATGAAAGGGGAAAGTGGAATGTTTCCCTGGGACCCCACATGCTGCCCTGCCTGCTCAGGTGCTGCCCCTTGGCACGAGGGGTTTTCCCTGGGCATTTTCTGGGAGCAGTGCTCTGTGCCCAGGTGCCTCTGGCTGCTCCCCAGCTCCTGCCGGATGCTCCGACCATTGTCCCTGGAGGGACACTCGGGATGCCCCCATTGCCCCTCTGGACCAGCAGCTCCCTGCACAGCTGTGCCCGGGGAACCCTCGGAGAGCGGCCTCTGGCAGGAGCCGCCCCCTCCTCATCCTGGCCGCTCACACCTGGGGCTGCTGCGGGCTGTGGGGTCAGCGGCGTCGGGGGCGGGCGGGAGGCGCGTGGGCGCCGGCCAGCAGGCATCGGCGGGGACACCTCCGTGCCGCGCGCGCCGCGCCTCTCCCACGAGAGGTCCCCGCGCCCCGCGGTGCCGTGCCGGGCTCTCGTCCCCCCCCCCCCCCCCCCCCCCCCCCGCGCCGCCGCCGCCCCCCGCTCCCTCCGGCCCGGGGAGCTGCAGGAAAACGCAAAAGCATCGAGGAAGAGCGGGCACCGGAGCTGCCCGAGCCATCGGCTTGCCCGAAGGGCGGCGGCTGCCCGCAGCCGGGAGCGGCCACCAAGGATGGAGCTGCTGTTTGCCGGGAGGTGAGAGCTGGGGGCAGCCGGAGCCGGAGGCAGGCTTTCCCCGGCAGGAGGGGCCGGGAGGATTTCAGCTCGCAGCGGCTCTCGGTGGGTGCTGGATGGAGCCCGGGCTGAGCCAGGTGGCCGGTGCGGGTGCTGTTCCTGTCCCCAGGCGCCGATGAAATGGCAGCTCGGAGCAGCCTTGTGTGTCTGTGTGGAAGCAGCTCCGATGCTGGCAGCCAAATCAAATCAAATTGCTGTCAGATTTGTATTAAATGTGGTGTTTAAATCTGGAACTGCTCAGCTCCCCGGGTGGGAAAGTGCTTGGAGTAGCCAAGCTGAGCCGTTGTTGAGAATTCCAAGCATTGTGTCTTTACTCTCCTTAATACAGCGTTTAAATAATTGATACTTGATGGAGACAGTATCAGGGGGATTTGTTAGAGGGGCAGGGATGTTTTTTCACCTGGCAGTGTGTTGGGATAGTCAAGACTCCTTATGTCAAAATTAATTGATCTTCCTTCTTTTCCTTTTTTTTCCTTTCTAGGTTGTGGCTGAGTGGGAAGAATATTTCGGATAAAGAAATGAAATGCACGAGGGAAGCTTCGTGTTCCCGTGGAGATGCTTTAGGTGCGTGCAGCTTCTGAGCTGCACCGAAACTTGAGGCTCCCACAGAAGCTTCCTGGTAAGCCTGAGTGGGTTTACTGCATGGGGGTTCCAGTCACTGCTGGACATACTCTGAAGTCCTGGGAAAACATGGAACAATAGCTCTGAGTGGAAAAAATATATGCTCAGCATTCTCTAGGGAAAATTATAGTTGGCCTGTAAGTGTACCCCCACGTCTGCATTGGTTAAAAAGTCAGTCCCACACACTTTCCTGGCTGGTGTGAAGTTGTATAGTTCATCAGATCTGATCCAATGTGTAAAGAAATGTTTACTGTGGACTTTCAGGAGATTATCAGCAGTCCTGGGGAGGCTGCTGAACTTGATCTCCCTGGATTGACAGAATGAATCCACATAGGATGCAGAGCAGGATGTGGTTTCTCAAACAGAATAGTGACATTCTCGAAGGAGGCTACAAGCAAAGGGAATCTTAATTTTAGTTATTGAACACAGAAACATTTATATCTGCTTATGCAACTCTTAGAAGGGAAGAAGAACATGGCCATTCTGTGCAGTCCTTTGTGGAAGTGTACTGGCTCAAACTGTCTTTCAAACAGCCAAGTGGCACCGGGTGTCACCTGGAAAAATTAAGTACTGGGGACACTTTACACTCATAAATGGCCTGACCTTGTGTACATGGAAATCAAGGGACTTCTGTAATGTTAGAATGGGTCTCAAATGATGGGTTTTTGCAGATTAGCAATCTATCCAAGGAATGATATCATAAAATTTTGTCTAGCAAAACCTGCTGCCAACATTTAAAAATATCTACCAAATGCTATTCCCGTTAAAACAGTCTTGTTAAAATTGTCTGTTCCAAACAGAACAAGATTTTACTGTTCTTGGTGATGTCGTTTTCCTCCTCAGATTTCTGTGAAAGCATGTGTTTCACAAGGCATATCAAAGTTGTCTCATGGGCAAAAACATGTAAACATCAAGCGTGTCATTTTCTTGAAATCCCCTGTAAAATGGCTCGCCACGCTGCCTTAACCATTCAGAAGCATAAGAGGAAAAAAGGAATTTGCAGGCACTCCGAGGCTGGGTTTGTGGGAGATCTGAGATGAGCCTGTGGCTCTGCAGTCACCCATCAAGAAGTCACCCAAATGTGCTTTTTATCTTGCAGTTTCCACATTTGGGAGGCAACTACTGCGTAAAGGATCTGGGTTCTGCTAATGAAAAATATATCACAAGGTCCGTGTGTGGCTGGGTTGGTTCCATAGTTCCAGCCATACCTGCTGTTGTGATACATAATCCCAGTTCATACTCCTGGGAAGAGTTTCCTGCAGCAGTGCAGGTGGGAAGTTTCTCTCTTGCACTGGCTCCACATTGAGCTCTTTCTTCTTAATGCAGCCAGTGCACTGAAGGAGGACAAGCTCGCTTCTTCCTTGCCTGGTTGTTCAGGGTGAATCATTAACCAAGCACTTGAGTGACAAACCAAAACTGTTTGTTGAGTGCCTTCTGCAGTCTGCACGGACAGTTTGCCTTCTGCAGGAGGTACGGTTTTCTTCTCTCACGGAATGAAAGCACCACAGACCCCCTCTGCTCGCCGCTGTGCTTTAACCAGACCTGAAGTATGTACATAATAATACATAGATCTGTATCTATCTACGTACATATATGTACTGAAGTATATAATCTATCTATAGAACTTCTTTATATGTATAGAAGTTCTGTGTTGCTCCTGCTTTATGCATGAGGAAAGGGCATACATATAATGAAGAAAGAAGTTAACTTTTCCTTGTACTCTTCCTTTGTAGCCTGTTGAGGCTTTTGGTGAGAGGAATTATAATCTTTTTCCTAGCAGCACTTAATGAACTGAAATCATTCTCCAGGATGATGATGACATGCCAGTTCTCGGTATATGGATATGAGTCCTGAGATCCCACACACGGATACACAGAAGGACTGCATAATGTGCTGAAGATGGGGAGAAGGTATGCTTGGGTGAAAGGTGGGACTGTTTCTTCTAATGGCTGCTTACATCCAACAGCAAATACTGATTTCTCCCTTTTTAATGCAAGAGCATTTATCTGCCAGTGTTCAAACTGCATTTCCATGACATAAGAAGAGTTGTCTGGATAATTAACTAATACAGTTAAAACACATCAGTTTGAGCAGATGTTCTTGTCTGTGCTTTTAACGTGAATGGCCTTGATTTTGCAGCAAAGTCCGAGAAATGGCACCTGAATGCAAGGGTTTGGGTTTGTGAAGCTTTGCAGAATGATGGCCTATATTTATATTTCTTTCAGAAACTCCCCATAAGCTGCACACAAACCTCGTTTAGAGAGTTTTACTGAGACAGCAGATTCAAGCCTTCGTTATTAGGGGACGTCTGCAATGCCGTTGTCTGCTTGACATTAATTCTTCCAGCTGTGCATCGATGTATTGTAATGGCCCTGGTTTTTTTGGTCGCAGTTTGTTTCCTGCAGTGCCCTCGTGCCTGCGCAGCACTCGTGATGCTGACGTTGACCCTGGGCTGTGTGGCAGATGGGGCTGTCCCGTATCCGAAAGTTACGGGAATGTATGTAGGCGTCAGATGGAATGCTGGTCTCTCCGCTCACCCTTGGCTCTGTAATTTCATCATCCAGCCATGGAGGACCTGTGCAGCCATAACTGGCCAAGGCAGTGGGTGAGCACAAGCTGCAGCTCTGCAGGAGATCAGGGACCTCTTGCCCACAGCAGAAACAGCAAGTAACTGCAGTTCTCAGAACTCGTTACTGCGCCCTTAACTGCAGTATTTCCCTGCTCTGTAATCTGGCCAAAGGTAGGTAGGTTTTGATAGGGATAGACACATTTCTACCACAAAGGTCACCTCTCTGCCAGATTTCAAAATTTCCCTTCTGAAGCTAGAGATCCTCATATAAAAGGTTGCCTGAATTTAGGTAGCGTGTGCCAAGCAGTATATTTTTCCTTTAATAATATTCCTGGAAATAGCGGAACTGTTTTGGCTAAAGCAGATGCTGAACTGTTCAGAATGAAATTCTCAGAGCTGAAATCTGGCGAAGCAGAGTAACGTGCCCTTTTGTTAACCCTGGGGAAGGCTGAGCACCGTGGCAGCAGGGAGGGGAGGTGGCACTGCTGGTCGGCAAACCAAGGAAACCAAGGAGCGCTGCTTTTAGCAAACTGCCAGCTTGAAGCCAGTGAGGAACATCCTTGGGCTCCTGCACTCTGTGTTTTTATGTTCACCTTAAATAATGAACAGAGAAACCCAGAGGCACCAGTGCTGCTTCCAGCTGCCTTGAACTGCTTAAATAGGTAGTTTTAATCACCCAGGCTCCGTTCTCTCCACCTGTATTGCTCCTGGGCTTAAGGCTGGATGTATCTATGGAATCTCTAGTTATGTATTGGAGTTTGGCCTGAAGTAATTTGTGTTGCCGACTTGGTACTCTTTCCCCACCCTGGAAGTCTATCTGCAGAACCCCTCTGTGCCAGGCAAGAGAGTCCCCCATAGATGTTTCACTATACAGTTACATCTTTTGGGTTAAAGCCTTACAGGGCTATCATGTGAATGAGGACAAAGCTCTGTTTTTCTTCTTTGCTCTCTGCCCTGTCTTCTTTCTCTGTATTTTAGGACCCAAGTAACAGGGACATAAAGCTCCTGTTCTGCTTCCTGGTTGTGTCACTGAAACTGCAGGAAAAACAAAAAGCCCTCCAACAACATTTTTAATGTTAGAGAGTCAAGGCACTACTTTCTTCTCTGGCCAGGATGTACCACAGAAATCATCTCATCCGCACATAGCCCGGGTGTGCAGAGAATCATTCCATGACACATGATCTTTACTAGAATTTTCAGATCTTTTTTGCAGTCAAAACTCATAGAAACGAATTGGGTCAGTGTTCATTGGTCTCAAGTTGTGTAGTTCCTAGTATCTGCTCTCCTATTAGATCCGGATTTCTTCGCTTCTGATGTTAATTAGATCTTCATTGCTTGAATTTCTTATCAGTCTTTGCCGGAGGCAGAGTCTGGGGTAGATGTTCCTAGATGGCCACTGACGTTCTGTTGGTTCTGTTGATGTTCCATCGATGGCTTTATCTTGTTGGGGCTACTCCCAGTCTGTTGAAATGCTAAGCCCATCAGGCCTCACCTAGAGAAACAATGCCCTGGAAAGAAGCTTCAGTTCCCTTCCCCTGGGGCAAAGATGAGCAAACCTGGCTAAAGTCATAGATAAAAGATTTTTAAACTGGTATGTTTTCCAACAGTTGTATATAATGCTTTATTACATAAACGGGCTGGGAAAAGCTCTGGTACCCCTGACCAAGCTGGTTTTGTCTCAGACAGTGCTGTTATTTTGGGGCTAGACATGAAGCTGCTGTCTCTGGACTTGAAAATGAATATAGGAATGACTGAACAAACAAACGTGGTACACTCTTAAAAAATTGTGTGCCCATTGACCAAGCTGGATTACCACGCTCTTTCCAAATTCTTGCCGTGCAAGTTCTTCCATACCCTCACTTGCAACTCAAACTTTTTTTTGTTTTGTTTTGTTTTAAATGATACTGGTACCAGAGCACGGGCACAGCACTTCTATGAGCTGCAGAGCTATGAATATCTCTTTTTATGGATACAGTGTGTGCATGCTGTGGCTTTGGGCACAGGGTATGTCAGTGCTACTGCGAGACTGATAATAGCCTCTAAAGATCATTTGAGAAGTTGCTTACCTTTCCCCAGGGAACAGGACACGTTTTTGTATTTCCACCTTCAGATACACAACCCACTTGTGGGCTTGACTGCATAGCAAATAGTGTGAGAGTCATCCTTGCTTATGTGTATTTTTTTTCCCCCCCTCTCCTTTATGTTTTGCTTTGCCCTCTCGTTTGCTTTCTGCCTGTTTTCTCTGAGGCTAGTGATTTCTTGGCAAGTTATTGTTCATAATCAAAGAAAGGTAGTGGGCAAGCAGCAACTGCTGTCTTAGGTAGCCCAAGCTGACCCTGCCACTGCTTTGGCAGGAGAAAGAAGCTTCTTTGGGAGGAGCACAGCTGTCCTGGGCTTTGTGCACACAAGGGCTGCTCAGAGCAGCCCCTTGACCCCATGCTGGCTCTGTGAGCTCTGCCACTGACTGGTAACAGTGATGGCAGTTTGTGTTGAGGCTTTGTTCTCTGCTCCCCAGAGAGAAACATTCAACTGCAGAGTGACTAAGTGGCTTTTCAAAGGCTACATGATGATTCAGTGAATGAACAACAACCCCCAGCAGCTCCAGGCCCCCTTCTCTCTGCAGAACAATGCCTTTCTCCCTGTATGAAGATGTGCACGTAGGATAGGTTGCATACAGAGTTATGTATTTCAAAAGAAATTTGAATATTAATCTTTATATTGTAGTGATGCCACTGTCCTCTAGGCTCTGTAAATAGCAGCACCACAACAATGTGAATGATTCCTTTTATGCAAAACCCTGGCCAGTGAAATAGCTTGTCAATACAAAATAAAATTGCTGCACAAAGGTTTGACAGCTACCTTCATTATATATGTCAATCAAAGGATCCTAAAAGCTTTATTGTTCCTGTACAGAGTCTGAACAATATGCTAGCCCAATATGCCTCAAAGCTATTTTCTCTCTACTCCTTTCATTTAAAAAATAGCCACCAATAACTTTTGACAAACAGTCTGAGAAAACTGCATGAGCAGCAAGGAAATGTTAGATTTTCTTGGGGATCTGTGGGCTGGAGCCTTCCACTCACTGGGCTCTGTCACATGTCACAGTAGATGAGATCTGGTCAGAAACACGGAGCCCTAAAATTACTCTACAAAACCCAGGCTGGCTGGGGTCGTGGGGAGGGCATGGGGAATTAGGGAGGAAAACTTATGCTGAATATGAACTACTTAAATAATTTTGGGTTAAGGCTTTTTGTTGCTTTCCCAGGTATGGGACATTCAAGCTCCTCTGTCGCAGGTCTCCCCCAGGTTAGGCTGGGCCTGTCTTGATGAGCTCTTGCTCTCATCAGAGCCCACCCTACAGCTTGGGAGTGTGAGGCGTGCGTATTTCGGCTGGATTCCCTTTTTCCATGGCGCTCGGTCCTGCGAAGCCCAGCTGTCACTTAGGGCTCGAGGTGCTGTAAGCGGGGCCGGGGTCGGGCGGGAGCGGGGCTGTGTCCCGGGAGGCGGGTCCGGCGGCCGGTGCTCCCGCACGGGCGGTGGGACCCAGGCCGGGCCCTGCCGGGAGCGAGGGCCCGGCAGCCGCAGCGCTGCGAGCCCAGCGCGGCCCCGCGGCCGCGAGAGGGAGCGGCCGGCGCGCCCCGCTCCTGCCCGGCCCTCACACAGGCCGCCGGAGCCTCCCCGGGAGGGACGGACCCCGCGCCTTCGCTCGGCCCTGCTGAGGCCGCATCTGGAGTGCTGTGTGCAGTTCTGGGCTCCTCAGGACAGGAGAGACATGGAGCCTCTGGAGAGGGTCCGGCTTAGAGTGACAAAGATGATTAAGGAGAATCTCATGTGTGAGGAAAGGCAGAGGGTGCTGGCCCTGGTCAGCCTCGAGAAGAGACGACAGAGAGGGAACCTCATCAAAGTCTATCAGTATCTGAAGGGAGAATGCCAAGAGGATGGAGCCAGGCTCTGGTTGGGTTTTGCCCAACGATAGTACAAAAGGCAGCTGGCAGAAACTGATGTACATGAGCAAGAGCTTCACTGTGTGGATGCCCAAGCACTGGAACAGATTGCCTAGAGAAGTTGTGGAGTCTCCCTCTTTGGAGGTATTCAGAAGGTATCTGGACACAATCCTCAATAAGCTGCTTTGGGGGACCCTTGCATGTCTGGGAACTAGGTGACCTCCAGTGGTCCCTTTCCAATCTTTAACCATTCTGTGAAAGTGTGACATTGTAATCTTGTGCCATGACAGAGCAGACTAAATCTGGTTTATGAGGGTGTCATAACTTCTTTGTTCTGGGCTGTAGCTTAAATTAAGTTTCACAATTCAAAATATCCTGGAGGTTGGTTGTTTCCTCTAAGCCCTCAGCTTGGTTCTTAGCATGTGCTGGTGCGTGGCTTTGCTCTCAGACCTGGTCATGGGCAGTGCAGCAGCAGTACCTCAGGAGGTTACTTCCTGCATGCGTATCTGCCTGTGCCTTTCTGACAGCTGCTTTTGGGATGAGCTGCTGCTCTTGGCCTGTGCTAAAGGGCTGACCTAAAAGTGTAAAGAATAGCCTTGCTCTTGTGTTTGGGAGTGAACCATGGGGATGCTCTGTGAGGATGCATGCAGAGGAGATATTGCAACAGGACTGCTGATCACGCCAACTAGTGCTGGTGAAGAAACTGGTAAAATGGAAACTTTTAAAGAATTGAGGTGTTAATTCATGTGCTGAGAAAGCTGTGCTGCCCACTTACCATCCCAAAAACTGTGTGACGTTTCCCTGAGGTGCACTGCTTGCTGCTGCATCATGGCTGTGTCTTTGATCACAGGCAAAATTAAGCATGCTTTTGTCATCAGTAGACTCCACAAGTAGTTTCAAGATACATGGGAGTATATGGGAGTAAAAAGACATAGACTGACACTTCTCACAGTGTTGAAGTTTACATGGTGTGATGTGTTCTCTCCCCATGCAGCACTGCCCTCCTGTACAGAGCCCTTTTATTCATGTTTTAAAGAATTACCACTGTTGTGGCAATGGCATAGAAGTTGTTTCGGTGCAATTTGTGGCGAGCACCAAATATTGTGCAACAGAATGTCTGTTATCTGTGACAACAGCTGCCTTTCATAACTACCTTTGATTTCAGGTGTGCAAGACTGGACTAAGCTGAACGTAGGTGGTGCTGACAGGATGCAAAAGGCTTTCTGTAAGCAGAGTGGGCTGTGCTTTTCTCGCTAGTCCACCTCTGGCCAAGGACGTACTTTGTAGTGTGTGGGTGCAATGGTCAGGACACTGCAAACACTTTTGCTCCTGTGGTAGGGCTAGGAGCTTGGTGTTGTACATGGAAAAAAAGCCTACACAAGTCTGAAGCTTCTGCTGTGAGCACCACTGCTTCATCTTGTTATTCTGGCCCTAAAGGAAACCCTCCTGAAGGAATGCTGTACCCAGCCCCTCCGTTTCTGTGAACAGGAGGTAGCGGTGGCTTCCCAGGGGGAATAAACCAGGCTTTGGTGCTTGCCTGTCTTACTTCTCTGCCTTGTGGGAAAATGTTATGAATCCCTCTGTTTGGGCGATTGCTCACGCTTCTGCACCCTCAGACTTAATCTGTCAACTTTTAGCAGTTTATTATGCACTGATGCTGGGATGGCTCTTGCCAGCTAGGAACTGTTTTCCAGTGTCACTCCCTTGTAGTTGGCATGTGGAACTGCTGTGGCATTTTCTCGATGTTTAATGTGACCTAATTGTGTACTTCCACTGTCTGGGAGGATCAGCTCTCCTGGTGTGACAGTTGCCATAAAATCAGCGGTGCGTCTCCGGCATTTGCAGCTGGGTGCAAGGCACAAGTTCCTTGATTTTGCTGCATCAGCCCAGTGAAACATTGCGGGGCTGTGTGTGCAGCCAACTGCCTTTTGTTACGCCTGGTAACAGCTTGGCAATATTAAAAAAAATGTAGCCTCCAGCTGTTTAATTTGCTCTAGGGAAATAAAAAGGCTTCCTAATAATCTTCATATTTACTTGGCACGTTTGGTTTGAAAGCAGATGGGTTGATTTACGAGATAAATGACAAAGCAAGAGAAGAAGAAGTGTGTCAGTGGCTTTACCATTAGAGAGGAAGGCATTTCTGATATGTGGTTAATCACGATGAACCGTTCTAGGTTTTGGGGTTTTTTTTTTACGAGTCAGCTTCTTGGACCTTCTGCCCGCCAGCTTGCTCAGCCAACTAATTCCCTCAGTGCCCATTGTCACCTCTCCCTATGACCTACAGGTAGGGGAAGGTGCAGAGCTGTAATGAAGGAGAGGGGCTGAGGTGGCCATTCCTTCTCAGTTGTGCCTTCTTTGCCCACTCCAAACTTGTGCAGGAGCCTCCCCGTTGCAGCACTCACCCCCTCCCTGTGGCCAGACCAGTAAGTGCCTATGTCCTTTTGGATGGGCTGGGAAAGGGTCCTTCCTGAGGCACTGCTGCTTGAGGCACTGAGCAGAGCTAGGTTCTCCAGGCAGGCTGGTGCTGAGGCTGTGCCCTCCCTGCCAGAACCATGCACCCGTCTGCCCTGGCAGGCAGCTGGCAAGTTGTGAAATATGGTTCAGCACTTTTTTTTTTTAATATTAAATTGTGCAGCTGTCTTGGAAAGGATTAGAAATCAGTTCTGGAAAAGACTACAGTAGATTTTAGTGAAGAATTCTGCTGTGTCCTTAATTATTGATAAGCATCAGGATGTAAGGACACCATGTTAACCCTTCAGCAGCGAGGAAGATTACAAATAATCTAATAAATGACATTCACAAATTTTCAGATGGAGTAGGTTTAGTTGCAAGTTCTGAGACTTAGAAGTAAGGAAATATCAGAAATAAGGTTTCTGCTTATTATTTTGTATGTCAGATACTGTGTTTGGTGAGGCAACTGGATTAGATGAACACTGTATGTCCCTTTCAACTGAAAGACACCATTCTACATTTCTGGTGGCACAGGCCTCTCCTAAGGGGTCCCAGATTTGCTTACCACCCCTGCCCTGGTTGCTCTCACCACCTTTCACTAGCGGGTTTTGCTCAGGGGATGAATCAGGGGCAGGTTCATGCCCACAAGGCTCCTGCTCTATGGCCCCAGGGCCAGGCAAGGCTGCAGGAGCACTGTGGAGGGGTTACTGGTTTTGGCAGCTGAATGGTGTCAGGAAAAGCAGCTTCCCTCCCTGCCACGTGTTTCCAGAGGGCTGCTGAATAAGTCAGGGAAGCCAAAGCAAGGCTCCTTTCTGGGCTCAGAAACCTCTGTGCTAGAAGAACCTGTCCCTGCCAGCTAGGGCCCCCCTTGTCCTGCCCATGGTGTGGGTAAGTCACAGGCTCCTCTTCTCTGTGCTGGGATGAACTGCCATGGGAATGCCATTGCCAGCAGCCTGGTGTGCTGGAAAAAGGGAGAAGGGAAGAGGGAATGTGGTGCCAGAGCTGCGTGCCATCGGGTTGTGTTTCCCTCTGAGGACAGAGGGTGTCTGGGCCGAGGTGAGATTGCTGGGAGTGCTTGGATGAGCTGTGCAGGAGACAGGGAGCTCGGGATTGCAGCTGCTGCTGGAACCATTGCCTTAGGTCTGCTTAGTCAGTGTCTGTGTGAAGCGGGACTTGCGCTGGAGAGGTGCTGTTGGGAACAAAGGACGGAGTAAATCCTCTCAGGGGATGTGCAGGGAGGGACTGAGTTTCAGGGAAGGAGAGTATTTCTAAGCCGTATCAATATTTCCCTGAACCTGGGGCTGGAGCAGTGAGGGGGGTGCTTGGGTTTGGCCTGGGCCTGTCAGGAAGAGCCATAAACGAGCCAGCCGAGGCCCTGAACCCTCCCTGGATGTTTGAAACGCTTCCACAGAAAGCCAAGGCAGTCATGATTGCAGAGGACAAGTTGTAGGCAACTGCTTACGATCCGTGGGGAATTTCCTGTGGAATTACCAGTCAGAGAGTGCATGCAAGCAGAGCACATCTTTTGGCTTTTTCCGGTCTGTCACCTCCTGTCTGGCTCTAGAGAGTTTTGTGCGCTCCCGTTCAGGAGGCAGCGTGTTTCCAGCTGGAAATTTGGGGTGGTTTTGTTTCCTCAGGGTCTGGGGTCTTTCCTGAGAGAATCAGCCCTCCCATAAATCCCCCGGGTCGTTCTATACAGCTGCTTTGGCCGTGGGTCAGAGAGAGAAAAGGGAAATGACTTTTTAGGGTGTTGAAATTTCTCCAGGCAGGAGTGGGAGGTCGTCTTGCCCCTCCCCAGAGCCCTGCAGGCGCATGGGAGTAGCTCAGTGCCGGCGCAGCTCTCTGAGCAATAACAACGCTTGGGAGGTTCGGGTGTTGATAACAGCTCTCCTGTCTCCTGGGGCCCAAGGTTCGGTCTCACGGTCCCGGACCGGTGAGGGAGAGAAGGAACTTGTGCTATTCCTGGAAAAGCTTCTGTTATTCCTTGTGCAGCCTTTTAATTCTGTGTTCTGATGGACTGTCCGCTGTCTTTCTAACAGGACTTGTCAGAGATTCAGATTTAGGAATTGAATTTGGGTCCGTTCACTTCAGGATCTTGCCAAGCCTGAAGGCCTGGGGCGATGACTGCTCTCAGCGAGGGCTCTTTATGAATCCTCTGTCAGATTTCCCTCAGTGCTGGGCAGAAAAGGCGAGGGTTTGGATCAGGAATTCTGCAAGCAGGGCCTGTGTGACCGTTGGCTTCTTGTGTGTGTGTGTGCATCAGTGAGCCAAAATCAAGAGCGAAGGTTGGTTTGGTTTTACGAACTTAGAGTAACTTTAAAAAAAAGTAATCAACTTTTTCTTCTTTTTTAATTTAGGTGCTGGAATTGCCTCTCTGGATGTGTGCTGAGCTCTCGCTGCTGTGGACTGTGCAGCCTTAATTGCTGCAGGTTCCTGTTCTTCTCACCAGCTCAAAGTACACGTGGGGTTTTTTCCCCTTCTATATAGAGCTGTTGAGTTTGGTGATTTTCCTGAATTGAGGATATTGAAGGTCGAGAAGGAAGATTTGTCTCTTCTTGTGCTTTTCTGTTGTTATTTTTAGCACCTGCTCACCATCTGGACATGGTTGGAATACTGGAAACATAAAAGTTTTTAGATTCAGTGCTTTATGCAAACCCAGGTTTTTTATCTTTTTTTTTTTTTTTGAAAGGTCTCCATTTGTCTGGGCACTGTTCCTGGTAGTTTGATGTAGAAAAGGTCACGTGAACAGCAGGGAGCAGTGAGCACTTGGAAGGGGGGGTGCAGGTATTTCATCCAGGGTGGGGCAGTGAATGTGGCCTAGGAACAGCTCTCTGGTCAAGTGAGCAGCAGAGGAACTGAAGGATGCTCTTCCCCAGCAGAGCTGCTGCTTTGTGCTCTGGGGCAGCGCTGCCGCTGCTGGGCTTCCTCGGGGAAAACAGCTCCTTTAGGATTTGCTTTGCTGCAAAGGTTTCCCTGAGCTGGGTGTCTGCAAGAGGCATCGGGATACCAGTGTCAGGAGTTTTCCATGGCTGTTGTACACAGCACGTTCCGGGCAATTTGCGAGCGTGAGGCAGAGCAAAATGGGTGCAATTGGACTCTGCAAATGCAGTTCAGGCAGACGTTGATCTTTTAACTTTTCCATGGCAGGTGTGAATTCTTGGGCATTTGTGAGTCTGCCTTGACGTGCAGGGATTGAAGGGTTTAGGTGTGGAATTGTTTGCTCAGCTTGCTCCAAGGCATGGTGTACTTTTGGAAGTGCCACACGCCTCCCAGGACCAAGGAGCTGCTGGCTGGGTGCCTGGGAACTGGGAGCCACTGGGAGGGCTGGGGGTGACACCTGGAGATGGGCTGGGGAAGCCTCAACTGGGATATTTTCCCCCCTGACGTTGGGTACCGAGGCACTAGGAAAATCCAGGTGTTGGGGAAGATCAAACAGGAAAGCCTTATAAATATGATTGCCTGACAAAAGATTTTGGGAATATGAAAACTATAAGCGAGATCGAAATGAAAGCCACCTTTTGAAATACCAAGTCTTAGTTACTGAACAACTGGAAAACAATGGTATGGCTGACTGAAGGTAATCCCCTCTTGATTGAACAATACCCTCTGCTTGCAGGCAGGTCCAAGGGTCAGAGCAGACTCTACTAGCTCAGCAGAAGGGGTCCAAAGAGTAGTTTTTAGAAGTTAAGATGTAACACTCTATGGTAATATAAGAACTCTTATAGGCTGTATGTAAATGCTATAGGATTTGTATCTTGTATTAGATTGGTTAGTGACAATTAGAATATTCAGTACAGAAGATGATTTATTGTATTGTAACCAGGACTTCAGACACTCTTACTATACTCTACACACATTCTCTCTCACTACTTCTTCACCTTCATTCCTCTCTCTCCCTCTCTTTACTTACCCGCTTACTCTCTTGCTCTCTTGGGCCTGCTCAGAGCTGCCAGCTGCAGCTCTAAGCAGTGCCCCTGTACCCACGCCCTTTGCAATAAACCGCGTGTTCCAAGATCTGACTGCAGAGATCTCTCGTCACCGTCCCGACCGTCCGAACCCGCACCGAGCACCCCCGAGGCAAAGCTCCCACATCCAGGACTCCAGGATGTTTGAGTGTATCTCAAGGTACACCTGGACCTTTGCCCTGTGGCGCTCTTGAGTTTCTGTTGACTTGCCTGAATTGAGGCTACTGAGGGCGGTGGAAGATAATTTGTCTTGTTTTGTGCTTCTCTGTTGTGAGTTTTGCCTTTCAGGCTTTTCAGCTACTTTTTAAACTCAGAGTAAAAACAACCTGCTGCGCTGGCTGGGGATGTTTTCCCTCCCGGCTGGGTTTTTTTATCTGGGACCCAGCCGGTCTGTGAGGTGCCGTTCATCGCCAGGGTTTGGGTGCCGACCGTGCTGGAGATTTGTCAGGCGGGATGATTTTGGGGCTCCCAGGAACCGCGTTCCCATGGGGTGCTCTCGAGACGAGAGCGAGGGTGGGTTTGTGTGTCAGCTGAAGGAGGTGTGTGGTGGATGAATGTTTTGTTCTCCCTGTGCTGCTGTTGTTTTGGGTTTCCTGGAACAATAAAACGCAATGAATTTTCCAGAAATAGAACAATTGTTACATTGTACTGATAGGGGGTTGGCTTGTGTTGCTCTGTGTTGGTGTTTGCTGCTGCACTTGCACATATTGCTCTGTATGTCAATTGGACTTTGACCAGTGTGCATATGGATTGTATTTGTGCTTGTGTACATTGTTGTTTCCACTTGCTTTGCCGAAGTGTAAATAAAAAACCCTCGTTCAATCAAGTTGAATAAACCCTAATAAAGATACCCCCCTCCTCCCTTTTGGTTGCTTTCTTCCTTTGGTGTGGTTTAGTAATTTTTTTGCTGTATTTCTTGCTTTGCTACTCTGCTTTGCTTTACTTTTCAGTCTATTCTTCACTTGACTTTTTCTAACTCTTTATCTTTTTCTTGCTGTTTAACTGTTTCTGGATGTCTCTGTCACTCTATTTCTCAGTTTCTCTTTTTCTCTTCAACACTAATTCTCTTTTACACTCGATTTCTTTTTCTCTCAAACCCTATTCTTCTGTTTCTCTATTCCTTTTTCTCTCTGTTTTTCTTTCTCTTTCTTTCTGACTCTTTCTTTCTCTCTGACTTTATTTCTCTCTTTCTGACTTTCTTTCTTTCTCTCTTTCTCTCTGACTTTGACTTTCTTTCTCTCTCTCTCTCTGACTTTGATTTTCGAACTACCTTTCTCACCTTCCCTCCTTTGTTCATTTTTACCTTTCTACCTTTGTTTGTTTCTGTAGCAGCTTGGAATAAAACAAGAGACCACTCTTTCTTCAGGCACGATCTGCCCCAGGCTTTGTGTTTCTATTTTGGGAAAGTTTTAAGAGTTTTGGGAATGGGCACAGGGAAAGACAAAACAGATCCATGCCCACAGACTGGTCAGGGCAGACTCTCTGCCCCTTCTGGGCCACTGACTCAAACATGAAACCCCCCAGCTTTCTGGGAGGTGAAGGAAGAACAGTCACACCTGGTGCTTCTACCTGTAGCCATTTGCCTGCTCTGCATCTTTCCCAGGAGAGCAGAAGGCCCTTAGCAAAGTGAAGATCAATGGAACAAGTTGCTCTTCCACACAGGGCTCTTGTTAAGGCTGGAATGGCTGCTGCCAGCCTCTGCACTTTCTGCCTCCCCAACTTCCTACCTTTGTTCATTTCTACCTTTCTATTTTTCTACCTTTGTTGTTTTCTACCTTTCTCAATTTCTAACTTGATACGTTTGTTTGTTTCTACCATTCAAACTTTCTATCTTTCCATCTTTCTTCATTTCCAGCTTTCTGCATTTCTACCTTTGTGCATTTGTTCATTTCTACCCTTCTGACCTTCTGCCTTTCTACCTTTTTTGTTTCTACTTTTATGACTTTGTACCACCTAAGTTTTCTCTCTTTTTACCTTTGTTCATTTTTACTTTTGTTAGTTTCTAACTTTCTACATCTCTGACTTTCTCTCTTTGTTTGTTTCTAACTTTCTAGATTTGTCCCTTTCTGCCTTTGTTTGTTTGGAACTTTGAAACTTTATACCTTTGTTTTTCTCCCCATTTTTACCTTTCTAACTTTGTTTTGAACACTCTACATTTCTAACTTTGTGCCTTTCTAAATTTGTGTTTTACTTTCTGACTTTTACCTTTCTAACTTTGTTTCTAACCTTCTTATTAGAGTGAAGGCTCCTCTGGCCTCAGGCCCAGAGGGAAGCCAAAGCACTAGGTTTGAATTAAAACCTTTGGACAAGCTGGCATCCATGGAGCCACACCGAAGTGAAATAGAAATACAGATTTTTAACTTTTAGTAGAAATAGATGCTAAGTGCCTTAAACCTGAAAAAGCTGTAGCAGAGATCTTAAACACAGCTCTTGCTGCAGCAGTGTTACCTTTTCACAGAATTCTTTACTTTAGACAAAATCTAGATAGAATTACACTGTTCACATGTTTTAGATGGAGTGTTCACATAAACCATAAGAGCTGATAGAAACTGTATGTGCAAATCTGTGTAATACAGATGTAACACTTGTGTGAGGCTTACGAGTGTTAGAGCAGGATGGGTTAAGAAAACGAAAACTCGAATCGTGTGTTAATCTTATTGGTCAATTAACAAATAGAATCCACACTTCTGTAAGAAAAAAATATAGTGTATGGAGCATATAGAAGAAGCAGGTTTTGCCTGTTGCTGCTGCTTGGCTTTATCATGTAACCCCATTCGAACTCTGCCTTCAAGACAGCTGTGAGACCGTGAAATAAAGAACTCAGCAGAACAGCAGCCTCCTCTGCTCTTTCACCCTGGTCCGAGAAGGAGGGGTACCCTGTCAAAGGCTCAACACCTTCTGCCTTTGTGACTTTGTTTCTAAATTTCTACCTTTCTAATTTTGTTTGTTTCTACATTTTTTGTTTCTTTGTTTTTAACTTTCAACCTTTCTCCCTTTAGAAATTTGTTTGTTTCTTGTATTTTACCTCTTGGATTGTTTCTAAATTTCTGCCGTTGTAACTTTGTTTCTAACTTTCTACTTTTTAAATTTCATTTGTTTTTAACTTTTTATCATTCCTCCCAGCGGGGGATGTGTGCAGAATACCAAAACGTGTTAAGTTCTTCTTTTATGCATCAATAGACAAATGCTACTGATTTAGATGTAAATTCATTTTGAAATGAGCCAGCCCTCTCTGTCTACTCTGTCGCATACAGCAATATAAGAAGCTGAGAATAGAGATCAGCAAGTTTTGAAACCAACGAGCCGGCGTTTTTCTGTAGGAAGGAAAGCAGCAAGCGCCTGGCCCCAGGAGCCGAGACGCTCGGGCTGCAGGAGCTGCAGAGCGCCCGGAGCCGGCTTTTCCCTGTGCTCTGTGCCTGCCCCCGGGCTGAGCTGGGCGGCGCTGCTGCCGCCCGGTGCCGGCTGAGCCGAGAGGGCGGCGGCCTCGGTGGCTGCCGAGCGTGGCAAGGAGCGGGAGCGAGCGGGGCCGGGTGTGTCAGCGGAGGGGAGGGGCGAAGGGTGGTTCGCAGCGCCAAGGGACACGGCCGTGCACGAGCGGGGCCACAGCTATGGAAAGGAGCGGGCGCCGTGCGGGGCGGTGACCGCGGGGAATGACAGCGCGGGGGGCGGCCCGGCGGGGCCGGTTTTGCCGGGCAGCAGAGGCGCGGTCGCAGCGCGACCCGGGCGGGAGGCACCGGGCGGGCACGGTCGGAATCGAGCCGCCCGCGTGTCGCTCTCAAGGAGGCGGCTCGGAAAGGAAGGCGCAGTTCCGCGCTCTCGGGACGGCGTTAAGTGACGTTTTTATTAGAATATTATAGTATTTATTTTATTTTATTATTTTATTATCTGCCAGGACCTTGCAGAGGGTGGTTTACACTTCCGCCACACTCAAGATGGCGGACGCAGTAGGCCCCCTGCGAGAGGTGTCGCTGCCGATGCCTGCCGCCGGTCGCGGAGCCGTCGCCCGCCTCCGGCGCGGCTGACCCCGCCAGTCGTGTCCTCGCACCGGGAAGCACGGCGGAAAATCGCGCGGAAAGCGCGGGGCCGGCGTCGGAGTCCGGGCCGGATTCAGGCAGCCGACTAGACAGAAGCCCTTGTGAGGGGCGGCGGGGGCCCTAAGTGTACCACACTAAAGATGGCGGCTCGACCGGAAGTGGCTTCTGCCAGCACCCAAGATGGCGGCGAAGGGCGGAAGTGTCGTCACTGCCGCGCTCAAGATGGCGGTCGTGTGCACTGTTTTCTGACCTTCTCAATATGGCGGCAGGGAAGGCCCCCACTGCCCCCCCCCCCAAGCTGCGTCTACTCGGCTGCCTGAACGCGACGCCGACGCCGACGCCAGCCCAGCGCTTGCACGCAATTTTCTGAGGCGTTTCCCGCTACGCGGACACCGACTGTGGGGTCAGCGGCGCCTGGGGCAGGCGGGAGCATTCAGGCAGTCGAATAGACGGAGCGGGGGGCGGGGGGGGGGGGGGGGGTCCTTCCGGCCGCCATCTTGAGAAGGTCGAATAGCCACATCGGTGCGGTACCGGTGACTTCCGCCCTTCTTCGCCAGGAGCGGCAATGGCGGGGAGCCCGGGGAGCAGCGCTGCCGGGCCGGGGGCACCGGCGCGGGTGCTCCGGGCTCGGAGGTGAGCGGGGAACGGGGACAGCCCCGAGCGGACGGTGGGGGCCGCGGGGGATCGGTATTCCGGCCCAGGGATGGCTGCCCCGGCCCAGGGATGGGTTCCTGGACTGTCTAATAATATTATATAACGATCGTACAAGGAGATCTGTATAAAAAAATCCTCCGTGGTCATCCTTCTCCCAGCCCCGCTGTGTTTTCAGGATCTTGGGGGAAGAGTTTGGGTCTGGACAAGGCTCTCGGGCACAGGGTGGGATTCTTGGGGTGCAGGGCCAGGATTTGGACTCGATGCTCCCTGTGGGTCCCTTGCAGCCCAGGAAATGCTGCGATCCTGTGCCTCTGAGGGTGAAATAAAGGGGAGCGGTGGCGTTTGTGCCCGCTGTGTTCACGGCCCCGCCGGCTCAGGGCGGGTTAAAGGCGCAGCTGCCCCGAGACAGCGGGACCGGCCGGGGCTGCTCGCTCCCGGTGCTGCCGCCTCGTGGGGAGAGCCCGGCACTGCAGCCCGCGCAGGCGCTGGACCACGGGATGGGCGTGGAACAGCAGCGCAGGGGATGCTGAGGCAGCGCAGGGAATGCTGCGGTCCCAGGGAAGGCTGAGGCGTCCCCTGCCCGGGGCACTCGGCAGCAAAGCCCTGATGTTGAGCAGAAAAAGGAAAGTTCTGGGTTAGTGGGAGGAGGTTTCTGGAATGGAGCTGGGACAGGTGCTGATCCATGCATGGAATCACGGGCTGGTTTGGCTTGGAAGGGACCACCAGGATCATTTACACTCTGTTTGTTGTCTGATTGCACAGCGAAGAACATCCAGAACTGCCACCTCACCCTCACGGACAGCAGGAATGTCTTCCACAGCTCTTGTTTTGGAATGGGAATGGCTGTTGGGAGCTCTGGCAGGACCAGGTAAGAAGAGAAATGGGATCATTGTGGCTGCTGCTGGAGGTGGTTTTCTGCTTTCCGGCTGTTCTTCTCATTGATCCTTTCACAGCAGTGTTCTAGGGCACATTTGAGGGTAATTCCAGGAATTTGAAACCAGATAAAAACTGGTGGGGAAAAAATGTGAACGTGATCCATTTCTGGTAGTTCCAAGCTTCTCCCACAACACCGTTCCAGGGGAAAGCTGATAAAAGGGTAAAGATGCAGAGGAACAAGTGCTGTAAAGCCCCCTGGCGCTCTGAGAGAGCAAACCTTCCAGTACTCCCAGCAGATCTCTTGGAGAAAGTGTGGGATCGCAAGGTTTTCCAGGAAAGCAAAACAAGGGCGGAGATGAGGGAATGGGCTTCCAGTTCTTCCTTGAGCTGAAAGCCGGGGGGAATTGAGAGGGGCCACAAGAACTGTTTGTGTAGGAAAATGGGAGTTTGGGGGCTGAATCTGAGTTTCCCTCTGGGGTATTTTTGAGGGAAAAGCTGAGGTGGTGTTCAAGGGAGAGAATGCACATTTTTGGGGTGGAAAAGGTTGAATCAATATTGTAGAGGAAGTAAAACGCTGGGGGTAAAAGTGGATGCAATCTGGCGGGGACAGATTGAATATTTTGGAGGCAAAATGGGGAACTGAGTAGTGGAGAGATGGGGAACATTTTGGAGGCAACACTTGACAAAGTCTCTGGGGTGGAGAACGACCACATTGAGGGAAAAATGAGGTGATGAGCAGTGGGCACGTAGGGAAGGTCGTGGGGGTAAATCTTGAGAAAAGCCCCGTGGTATTCAAGAAATCCTTGGAAGCAGGACTGAGGAATTCAGTGGTGGAAAAATAGGGGAATTTTGCGGGGGTAAAACTTTAAAAGATCTAAGAGTTGAGAGTGTGTGTTTTTAGGTAAAAAGGATGTCTTGTTGAAGTTGGACGCCTGGATTGTGGCATTTATGGATCACAGGGTGTTTTCCCAGAAAGTAGAAGATAAAGGAGACTCCCAAAGCCTCGGTAGCTGTGTTAAGAAATCCCTGCCAGGGAAGAAAGGTACCTAAACCTCCTAGAAGTAGGGACTAATTAGCATGGGAAGGGGAAAACCCACCCCCAGTGGGAGAGAGCACGCCGGGTAAGGGAAGAGAAGGATGCCCTTAAGAAGAAGCAGGGAAGGTGAATTTCTCGGCTTGCTGAAATGTATCAAAAAGTTTGGAATCTGGGTCTGTGTGGAGGCCGGGATTTTCTCAGCCATATGCAGAGCCCAGCACTAGGAATAAAGGAATTCCAGGCTTTACAACGCCAAAAATGCAGTACCAGAGAGTTCTGTTATCCCAAGGACTTGGGGGATACTTGGCAAAAATTTCCGGGGGCCCAGGCTGGACCGAGCTTTTAACGCTCCCCGGATTCACGGGATCGGGGATTCCGGCGTGCCCTGCACGGGTTTTTTCAGGGAAGTCCCAAATCCGTGTGAGCACGAAGCAGAATCCCCTGGGAGCTGTGAAGGCAACAGGATATTTCTTGGGAATTTTGAAGGGTTGGGTGAGTCCTCAGTGTTAGGTTGGAATGAATGCAAATTGTCCGGGAGTTGCTGGTTTGGGGATGGCCGGGTCTGGGTTTGGATTTGTGGGCACCGAGTGTTCCTTGTGTCAGCTTTAGGTCTTCTGGATTGGTGGGAATAGTCAGAGAAAAGAGAAGGCAATTGAAATGCGGAGCTCCATTCCCGGAGAAATGGTCGGGATGGGAGAGGAAAGGCTGTGGAGCTGCTGGGAGCTCGTGGAGAACGAAAGGATCTGAGGCCTGGAGGCAAAAGCTGTGGAACAAAGCCTGAAAAGGGTGTGGGGTGGGGCGGGAGGGGGAGGAGGGCACTGTGGTGGGGGGAAAGAGGGAAAGGATCCCTGCTCCGGGAATCCAGCAGGGACCAGGAGAGGATCATTTTCCATCCACTGCTCTCAGTGGAATCCTAATAAGGACGGTGGAAGGGAAGTGATTCGTTTGTTCTTAGGTTTGGAATGAAAGGTGCTCTTGCAGAGGGGACTATTGACCTGTTAAAATTCTGCTGGATACAGTAAAAGAGGGAGGAAGCAAGCAGCTGGGGAATGAAGGGGTGGATTTTTTGGTGGATACAGGGAAAGACACGGGAAGGGGCTCTCAAGTAAAATACACCTCACGGGCAGCACCAGGAGAAGCCTCAAGTGCCCTTTTTTTCCAAGCTCTGACATTCCAGAGGAGTAAGCAGTGGTCAGCCCATCACTTTCTGTATTCCTTGGATGCCCAGTGCTTTGTTGGGAAGAGATAATATTTGGAAATGAACAAATCCGGGGATGTAATTTCCTGATAGTAAAGCCCCAGAGAGCCTGGTTTTGATATCCTTCCAGCACCCAAACGCAGCAGAGGGAATCCTGGCGGAGCTGGAAAACGCTGTCGCTCCGTCGGTGGAATTCCTGGGAACTGGAAAGCAGCAGAAGCAGCAAGAACAGAGTTGGAAGCAGGCTCCAGCCGGGTAAGGCAGACACCAAATCCTTTGGAACTGGGCAGGGGTGGGAAGAATGAATTCTTACATTTGTAGCCCAGGGATTCCTGAGCAGGATCCCGGCAGGGAAGACTGCAGGGATCAGGCTGGGGCCTGATCGCAGCTGGGGGCAGCGAGCCTTGGAATTGGCTGAAGGGAAGAAAGAGGGATCCTTTGAGCACAAGGATCAGGTGTCAAATGCGGAGATGGCATCAGACAATTCCTCGGGAGGGTTTAGTTCCTGGGCCAAATCGATCTCCTGCCTTGTGAAGGAGCTCAGAGAGCTGGGAAGAGCCCAAGCAACGCAGGGAATGCACCGGCAGATAAAAGTGCCGGGGAGCGGTGGGGAAAAGCATCCGAACAGGGGGCCTCGTTTTGTACAGGGACGGTACAAAAAATTGTCCGAAAGAATAGGAATGGAATGGGATTTTACGTATTCCTCGGAGGCCACAATCCAGTGGGAAGGCTGAGAGAAAGAAACAAGGCCTAAAAAGGCAGATGAGCCAAATCTGCCCAAAGCCTCCAATGGCCACATTCCCTGGCATTGCTGAGGACTTCAGCCAAGCTCCAAGCAAAAGGTGAGCCCCTGATTTTGGTGCCAAGGGAAACTCCAAGTTAAGAATGATCCAAATATGAAGTGCTTCTCACAAAACTCAGCTTTGCAAACCTTTCTTTGGGCTAAAAAAGAAAAGATGGGAATGCCCTTGGCAGAAAAGCAGCTGTGAGGCACAGCAGGCTTCAAATGCCTGTCAGCAGGAGCTCCAGGAGAAACGGCTGCTGGCTCCGGGCATCCTGGGCTTTCCAGGCAGGTTTTGTAGCGGATTGCAAGGCAGTTTTCCTGCCTCTGGGGGGTGGCACCTGCATCCCGCTGGAAAGGGAAAATGTGGAGAGAGGGGCAAGCGGGAAGACGGTTGCTGATGTGTGTCCTTGGATCGCAGTTCCTCCCGGTGAGTCTGTGCTGCTGGAAGTTTGAAGGAGATCAGTCCTGGAGTACGTGTGGGTTCACCTGTGGGGTTTGGGAGCGACGCCGGACATGAAATTCCAGGGATGTTCCCTTTGCTGGAGTGAGAAGCAGTGGAAGCACTTTGCTGTCTGCTTCTTCATCGCCTTCGCCTCGGTCCCCTGGGGCTCCAGGTAATCCCCTCTCACCTTTGCTTTTCCAAGGGTCTCTAAATGAGGGCTTGAGCTTTGGTGTAGCTCCCTTTACAGGGAAGATCTGTTCCAGGAAAGGTCTCCTGGTCTGGCCCGATGGCGTTGCAGGAAGAGCAGGAAACCCCGCAGCTCCTGTGGCTCCCTCATCTGATTTGCCTGCAGGCAGCAGCAAGGATCATTCCCAAGTGTCATCCCCTGGCTCCGTGACTCGGTGAGGTTGTGTTCCCCCAAAGGCCAGGGGCCGCTTTGTTTTGCAGCTCACGAAAGTCCAGCTCGGTGGTGCTGGGTTTGGTTTTTGTGTGTAATGAAGGCACTAAAAAATTCCCCTCCTTCACTGGCACAGCCCTGGAGTGGGAGCAGATTCCCCTTATCCCGCAGTTATCCCGCTCCTGCCCTGGATCCCTGCGGTGCCGTGTGTTCTCCAAGCTCACAGCACTGCTGGCTCTAAACAAGAAAAACAATCCCTGTTCCTTCTCTTCTCCGTCCTTGATGTTCCCAGGCCCTGCATCTCCCTGGCTATTCCCTGTGGGAGTCTTCATCTCCATCCCACCTTATCCCGATCAGGTAAGGGTCTGAGACGTGTTTAGCAGCAAATGCATTCCTGTGAAGAAAGCCAAGAGCAAAGAGCATCCAGATGCAGAGAAGTCTTTAGAAAAGCGTTCCAGACGTGCAAATGAGGGATGTGTCTTCCTGCATCTCCTGTTGTTTTTCTCTGTCGCGTTTTGGAAGGGTTTCTCTCAGTGATTTCCTGCAGTCCAGGTGCGTCCCTTCTTTTGTCCAAATCCAGGGCCAGAGGATCGAACAACTGACGAGTGGGGCCTGGGCTGAAAACGGTTCTCCTAAAATGAGGGAAACAATGCTAGAAGAGAAATGAGCATCCTTTTAATGCCTGGAATAAAAATGCTGGGAAAGGGCACTTTTTATTTGATATGGTGTCATTCTCCTTTTTTTTTCCATAGCTAAAACTCCACGGTGAGCAATCAGAGCAGAAATAGGAAATGCAGGAGTCTTGGATTCCACAGTGGGATTAACTTCCCTTTTCTGCTCTCTTTCAGGACAGGAAAAACCACTGAACTCGCCCCATCTTTGGGACCAAGAGCTTTGGTGTTGGAGTAGGCAAAGCCAGCTAGGGCCCCCCTTGTCCTGCCCATGGTGTGGGTCAGGGACAGGCTCCTCTTCTCCTCTGTGCTGGGATGAACTGCCTAGGGAATGCTGTTTCTGACAGCCCGGTCCTAGCCCCGGCTACTGGAAATGGGTGGAGGTGAAGAGGCAAGTGCCAGAGTTGCTTGGGGATGATGGAATTGTGGTGTTTGGCTGTGCCCAGAGGGGCAGGTTGGGCATTTCTGTGTGTCTGAGGACCGGTTTGGGTGCTGGGGAGCCTGGGGAGCCGAGCTCTCAGTGCATTCCCAGCTCTCCCGGGGGTGGGAGCTGGTGCAGGGCTGGGTGACAGCCTCTGGTTGGGCTCGGGGCAGGCCCTGGCCCCGGCACAGACACGCTGGGGTGCTTTGGGGCCGCTTGGGGAGCCGTGGGTGGAAAATGAGGGATGGTGCTGGGCAGAGCGATCGGCCTGCGCTAGTGTCAGCGCAGCCGTGCAGGGCACTGGGATCTGGGTAAAGCACCGGCTCTCCTGGTGTTCAGGGAAGCAAGGTCTGTATTTATCCATACATATTTATCCATACATATTTATCACTATATTTATCCATGGATTATCCATATATGTTTATCCATATACATTTATCCATATGTTTATCCACGTATTTACCCATGTATTTATCCCTATATTTACCCATGTATTTACCCAGGTATTTTATGAACACTCAAGTGCCATATCCATGTATTTTATGAGCACTTCCAGGGTTGGTGACTCCACCACTGCCCTGGGCAGCTGTTCCAGCGCTGGACAACCCTTCCCATGCTGGGCCAGGAGATGGATTCTGGAAATGCAGACTCTGAGGAGCTGGGGATTAAGGCAGCATTGGATTCCTTTATTCTCCCAGAAGGATAAAGGAGATTTATCCCCAGACGAACCAGAGGTGATCACACTGAGGTCATTAGTGGGATTTCTTCCTTACTCCCACAAATACCCACTGGGGTGACAGAGTTCCCTACAAGGGCAGTGTTGGTAGGAGCTGCTGGAATGTTTTGCTGTTTATTGGGATCCTCAGGATGTTTGGTGTCTCTCAGAGCTGTTCCAGGCTCTCCACAGACCCAAACGCTCCTCACACTTCTCCTCAGAGTAGAGAGGTTTCCCAGAGTGCTGGTTTTTAATTTCAGATGCTGGGATAACGACACGGCTTCAGGAGGCAGGAGACTCATTGTGCTGTGCCTCAGTCCAGGCAGAGACAACCCCCAGCTAATAAAAACCTCTTTAAAGCACAAAAAGTCCCATTAAACTGATATTATAAAGGCTGCAAATTGAAGCAGGCCTCAATCAGAAAGCAGCAGAATTTAATTCCCCCCCCTTGTCCATTTGCATGATGATCTCCTTCCTAATTGCCCATCTATGCTTTTCCCACAGAAGTGCTGTCCCGAGGTTGGAGATGGTTCCAGCTTTATGGAGCTTTGATCTTTATCTGCTTTTACTTTTTACAGAGCACAGAACCCGAGAGTGGCAACTGCTTTCCTCTTGTTCCTCCTGTGGCAGTGAACTGCTCTTCCCAAGGACGGCTGCAGGAATTCTCAGGCAGCAGAACGTATGGAATGCCAGGCACGCTACAGAATTCCAGTGGGAGCAGCAGGAACTTCTGTTCTTTACTGGCAGGGCTGTGCCATGAAGGGGAGCTCAGAGATATTGGTCAGCTCAGGGAATGAGCCTGGCTCATGGTAAGGAAATTCACTGTGCAGTTACTTCGGGCCCTTCTCCTTCTCCTTCTCCTTCTCCTTCTCCTTCTCCTTCTCCTTCTCCTTCTCCCCTTCTCCCCTTCTCCTTCTCCTTCTCCTTCTCCTTCTCCCCTTCTCCTTCTCCCCTTCTCCTTCTCCTTCTCCCCTTCTCCTTCTCCTTCTCCTTCTCCTTCTCCTTCTCCTTCTCCTTCTCCTTCTCCTTCTCCTTCTCCTTCTCTCCTTCTCCTTCTCCTTCTCCTTCTCCTTCTCCCCTTCTCCCCTTCTCCTTCTCCTTCTCCTTCTCCTTCTCCTTCTCCCCTTCTCCTTCTCCTTCTCCTTCTCCTTCTCCCCTTCTCCTTCTCCTTCTCCTTCTCCTTCTCCTTCTCCTTCTCCTTCTCCTTCTCCTTCTCCTTCTCCTTCTCCCTCTCTTCCCAACACCAGTTCCAGACCTCAGTATAATCCATGTTCCCACAGCCTGACCTTGCAGTTTTCCCAGTTTAGCAGCCCCAGCCACACTTGCAGCCTCTCTGTCTGGACTTTGTCTTGCTGAAATCTCCCTTTGTTGATCCTTTGCTGCCTCACCTTTTATCCAGCAATAACGTGCAGTGGGTGGCAGCTTCTCAGAATTCCCTCCCTGTTCCACTGGAAACATTCCCAAGTGGAAGCAGCTGCACTGCCCATCAGCACTTGCCTGCTTTTAGGGGTGGTTGAGGCATGAAGGATGCAACAAATGGAGTTGGCTCCAAGGGGATGAAATGCTCCCCCTGAGGCTGCTCAGAGAGCTGGAGCTGAGGAATCCGGGTGGGAATCACTGCAGGAAAAAGGAAGGAAAAGAGAGCAGAGGAACAGGGATGCAATTCCAACCTCTCCAAGGACTGGGATGGGCACATTCACCATCACCATTTAATCTAGACACGATTTCTTCTTTGCCTCTGGCTGCCAGGAGCAGGATGAGCAGTTTAATGAGTTTAAATAGTGAATAGTTTAATTAGCTGGAAGAGACTGGATCAATAGCTGCTTAAACAAACAACTGGATCCCTGTTTCCAAGCTTGGATGTAGTTTTGGAAGGTTCCCGGCAATTTGGCAGGGATTAGTGATGCTGAGAATGTGCTTTTTTGTGGGTTTGGGGCTTTTACTCCTGTTCACGTGGCTGCTCTTTTTCTTGTTGAGTGGCAAACAGGAGGGAAAGAGCAACGATGGAAGGAATTCCACTCTTGCTGCTTGAAGGGATGGATCAGGAAGGGAACAGGCTGCAGGGAATTTGGAGTGCAAACTGAGATCTCTCCGATATTTTTGGCTCAGTCAGTCCATCAGTGCTTGGTGGCTGTTTAGGCCACGTGCAAGGTGAATGATGGTGCACATGGCAGAGCTGCTGGTGGCTCCTTCCCCTGCCCTGCTGTCAGTCACCCTGCAGGGTGCTGGAGCAGCGTGCCAGAGGCCGTGGATCCTATGGATCCCATGGATCCCAGGGGCGTGATCAGGAGCCTGAGCCTGCTGGCCACTCCTTGCTCTCCCTTATCCTGATTTTTCAGCTCTGCAGCGAATCCAGCTTGAGTTTTTCAACCCCCTAGAAACCCAGGGACCTTTCATGTCTGTTCTCAGATCTGGGATTTAAATCCAGCCCTTATCAAAGCACCCCGTGACCAGGCAGGCCCTGAATCCCAGCAGGGATCTGATAAAGAGGGACCTGACATCCTAAAGAAACCCTTTGAAATCCTGCTGGGATTGATTTGTATCCATAATGGAGCCCCGAGCTCTCTCCCAGGGAGAGATGAAGCTGCTCCTTTGCCTTATTATCCTCAGGCCCTTCCCAGCTTTGAGGGAAATTCAGTCCCTCTTCAAGCCCCAAAATCATGGAAAAGCTCCTTTGTATCCTCTCCACAGCCCCTACGTGGATTAATCAACTTTTTATTTGATATGGTGTCATTCTCCTTTTTTTTCCCATGGATAAAACTCCACGGTGAGCAATCAGAGCAGAAATAGGAAATGCAGGAGTCTTGGATTCCACAGTGGGATTAACTTCCCTTTTCTGCTCTCTTTCAGGACAGGAAAAACCACTGAACTCGCCCCATCTTTGGGACCAAGAGCTTTGGTGCTGGAGTAGGCAAAGCCAGCTAGGGCCCCCCTTGTCCTGCCCATGGTGTGGGTCAGGGACAGGCTCCTCTTCTCCTCTGTGCTGGGATGAACTGCCTAGGGAATGCTATTACTGACAGCCCGGTCCTAGCCCCGGCTACTGGAAATGGGCGGAGGTGAAGAGGCAAGTGCCAGAGTTGCTTGGGGATGATGGAATTGTGGTGTTTGGCTGTGCCCAGAGGGGCAGGTTGGGCATTTCTGTGTGTCTGAGGACCGGTTTGGGTGCTGGGGAGCCCGGGGAGCCGAGCTCTCAGTGCATTCCCAGCTCTCCCAGGGGTGGGAGCTGGTGCAGGGCTGGGTGACAGCCTCTGGTCGGGCTCGGGGCAGGCCCTGGCCCCGGCACAGACACGCTGGGGTGCTTTGGGGACGCTTGGGGAGCCGTGGGAGGAAAATGAGGGATGGTGCTGGGCGGAGCGATCAGCCTGCGCTCGTGTCAGCGCAGCCGTGCAGGGCACTGGGATCTGGGTAAAACACCGGCTCTCCTGGTGTTCAGGGAAGCAAGGTCTGTATTTATCCATACATATTTATCCCTACATATTTATCCCTATATTTATCCATGGATTATCCATATATGTTTATCCATATACATTTATCCATATTTTTATCCACGTATTTACCCATGAATTTATCCCTATATTTACCCATGTATTTACCCAGGTATTTTATGAACACTCAAGTGCCATATCCATGTATTTTATGAGCACTTCCAGGGTTGGTGACTCCACCACTGCCCTGGGCAGCTGTTCCAGCGCTGGACAACCCTTCCCATGCTGGGCCAGGAGATGGATTCTGGAAATGCAGACTCTGAGGAGCTGGGGATTAAGGCAGCATTGGATTCCTTTATTCTCCCAGAAGGATAAAGGAGATTTATCCCCAGACAAACCAGAGCTGATCACACTGAGGTCATTAGTGGGATTTCTTCCTTACTCCCACAAATACCCACTGGGGTGACAGAGTTCCCTACAAGGGCGGTGTTGGAAGGAGCTGCTGGAATGTTTTGCTGTTTATTGGGATCCACAGGATGTTTGGTGTCTCTCAGAGCTGTTCCAGGCTCTCCACAGACCCAAACGCTCCTCACACTTCTCCTCAGAGTAGAGAGGTTTCCCAGAGTGCTGGTTTTTAATTTCAGATGCTGGGATAACGACACGGCTTCAGGAGGCAGGAGACTCATTGTGCTGTGCCTCAGTCCAGGCAGGGACAACCCCCAGCTAATAAAAACCTCTTTAAAGCACAAAAAGTCCCATTAAACTGATATTATAAAGGCTGCAAATTGAAGCAGGCCTCAATCAGAAAGCAGCAGAATTTAATTCCCCCCCTTGCCCATTTGCATGATGATCTCCTTCCTAATTGCCCATCTACGCTTTTCCCACAGAAGTGCTGTCCCGAGGTTGGAGATGGTTCCAGCTTTATGGAGCTTTGATCTTTATCTGGTTTTACTTTTTACAGGGCACAGAACCCGAGAGTGGCAGCTGCTTTCCTCTTGTTCCTCCTGTGGCAGTGAACTGCTCTTCCCGAGGACGGCTGCAGGAATTCTCAGGCAGCAGAACGTATGGAATGCCAGGCACGCTACAGAATTCCAGTGGGAGCAGCAGGAACTTCTGTTCTTTACTGGCAGGGCTGTGCCATGAAGGGGAGCTCGGTGATATTGGTCAGCTCAGGGAATGAGCCTGGCTCATGGTAAGGAAATTCACTGTGCAGTTACTTCGGGCCCTTCTCCTCCTTCTCCTCCTTCTCCTCCTTCTCCTTCTCCTTCTCCTTCTCCTCCTCCTCCTCCTCCTCCTCCTCCTCCTCCTCCTCCTTCTCCTCCTCCTTCTCCTCCTCCTTCTCCTCCTCCTTCTCCTCCTCCTTCTCCTCCTCCTTCTCCTCCTCCTTCTCCTCCTCCTTCTCCTCCTCCTTCTCCTCCTCCTTCTCCTCCTCCTTCTCCTCCTCCTTCTCCTCCTCCTTCTCCTCCTCCTTCTCCTCCTCCTTCTCCTTCTCCTTCTCCCTCTCTTCCCAACGCCAGTTCCAGACCTCAGTATAATCCATGTTCCCACAGCCTGACCTTGCAGTTTTCCCAGTTTAGCAGCCCCAGCCACACTTGCAGCCTCTCTGTCTGGACTTTGTCTTGCTGAAATCTCCCTTTGTTGATCCTTTGCTGCCTCACCTTTTATCCAGCAATAACGTGCAGTGGGTGGAAGCTTCTCAGAATTCCCTCCCTGTTCCACTGGAAACATTCCCAAGTGGAAGCAGCTGCACTGCCCATCAGCACTTGCCTGCTTTTAGGGGTGGTTGAGGCATGAAGGATGCAACAAATGGAGTTGGCTCCAAGGGGATGAAATGCTCCCCCTGAGGCTGCTCAGAGAGCTGGAGCTGAGGAATCCGGGTGGGAATCACTCCAAGAAAAAGGAAGGAAAAGAGAGCAGAGGAACAGGGATGCAATTCCAACCTCTCCAAGGACTGGGATGGGCACATTCACCATCACCATTTAATCTAGACACGATTTCTTCTTTGCCTCTGGCTGCCAGGAGCAGGATGAGCAGTTTAATGAGTTTAAATAGTGAATAGTTTAATTAGCTGGAAGAGACTGGATCAATAGCTGCTTAAACAAACAACTGGATCCCTGTTTCCAAGCTTGGATGTAGTTTTGGAAGGTTCCTGGCAGTTTGGCAGGGATTAGTGATGCTGAGAATGTGCTTTTTTGTGGGTTTGGGGCTTTTACTCCTGTTCACGTGGCTGCTCTTTTTCTTGTTGAGTGGAAAACAGGAGGGAAAGAGCAACGATGGAAGGAATTCCACTCTTGCTGCTTGAAGGGATGGATCAGGAAGGGAACAGGCTGCAGGGAATTTGGAGTGCAAACTGAGATCTCTCCGATATTTTTGGCTCAGTCAGTCCATCAGTGCTTGGTGGCTGTTTAGGCCACGTGCAAGGTGAATGATGGTGCACATGGCAGAGCTGCTGGTGGCTCCTTCCCCTGCCCGGCTGTCAGTCACCCTGCAGGGTGCTGGAGCAGCGTGCCAGAGGCCGTGGATCCTATGGATCCCATGGATCCCAGGGGCGTGATCAGGAGCCTGGGCCTGCTGGCCACTCCTTGCTCTCTCTTACCCTGATTTTTCAGCTCTGCAGCAAATCCAGCTTGAGTTTTTCAACCCCCTAGAAACCCAGGGACCTTTCATGTCTGTTCTCAGATCTGGGATTTAAATCCAGCCCTTATCAAAGCACCCCGTGACCAGGCAGGCCCTGAATCCCAGCAGGGATCTGATAAAGAGGGACCTGACATCCTAAAGAAACCCTTTGAAATCCTGCTGGGATTGATTTGTATCCATAATGGAGCCCCGAGCTCTCTGCCAGGGAGAGATGAAGCTGCTCCTTTGCTTTATTATCCTCAGGCCCTTCCCAGCTTTGAGGGAAATTCAGTCCCTCTTCAAGCCCCAAAATCATGGAAAAGCTCCTTTGTATCCTCTCCACAGCCCCTACGTGGATTAATCAACTTTTTATTTGATATGGTGTCATTCTCCTTTTTTTTCCCATGGATAAAACTGCACAGTGAGCAATCAGAGCAGAAATAGGAAATGCAGGAGTCTTGGATTCCACAGTGGGATTAACTTCCCTTTTCTGCTCTCTTTCAGGACAGGAAAAACCACTGAACTCGCCCCATCTTTGGGACCAAGAGCTTTGGTGCTGGAGTAGGCAAAGCCAGCTAGGGCCCCCCTTGTCCTGCCCATGGTGTGGGTCAGGGACAGGCTCCTCTTCTCCTCTGTGCTGGGATGAACTGCCTAGGGAATGCTATTTCTGACAGCCCGGTCCTAGCCCCGGCTACTGGAAATGGGCAGAGGTGAAGAGGCAAGTGCCAGAGTTGCTTGGGGATGATGGAATTGTGGTGTCTGGCTGTGCCCAGAGGGGCAGGTTGGGCATTTCTGTGTGTCTGAGGACCGGTTTGGGTGCTGGGGAGCCCGGGGAGCCGAGCTCTCAGTGCATTCCCAGCTCTCCCAGGGGTGGGAGCTGGTGCAGGGCTGGGTGACAGCCTCTGGTCGGGCTCGGGGCAGGCCCTGGCCCTGGCACAGACACGCTGGGGTGGTTTGGGGCCGCTTGGGGAGCAATGGGAAGAAAATGAGGGATGGTGCTGGGCGGAGCGATCGGCCTGTGCTCGTGTCAGCGCAGCCGTGCAGGGCACTGGGATCTGGGTAAAACACCGGCTCTCCTGGTGTTCAGGGATGCAAGGTCTGAGGGACCGGATTTACTTGGGGTTTTCCAGGACAGCAGGAAGAAGAGGAAATGTGGTGCCAGAGGTGCGTCCCATCAGGTTGCAGTTCCCTCTTTCCCATTTCCATTTCCTCCTCAGTGCAGGTGTCCCCTGCAGCCCATGAGCACGTGGCCGGTGACAACTCCCTGTCTGTAGAGGGATTCCTTATGGAACAAGGGCAGATGACACTTGTGTGAGGCTTACGACTGTTAGAATTAGAGCAGGATGGGTTTAAGGAAAACTAGAATCATGTGTTAATCTTACTGGTCAATGAACAAATGGAATCCACACTTCTATAAGAAAAAATAGAGTGTATGGAGCATATAGAAGAAGCTGTTTTTGCCTGCTGCTGCTGCTTGGCTTTATCATGTAACCCCATTCGAACTCTGCCTTCAAGACAGCTGTGAGACCGTGAAATAAAGAACTCAGCAGAACAGCAGCCTCCTCTGCTCTTTCACCCTGGTCCGAGAAGGAGGGGTACCCTGTCAAAGGCTCAACACTTGCCTTTGTGACTTTGTTTCTAAATTTCTACCTTTCTAATTTTGTTTGTTTCTAATTTTTTTGTTTGTTTGTTTCTAACTTTGTTTGTTTTCAACTTTCTCCCTTTAGAAATTTGTTTGTTTCTTGTATTTTACCTCTTTGTTTGTTTCTAAATTTCTGCCGTTGTAACTTTGTTTCTAACTTTCTACTTGTAAAGTTTCATTTGTTTTTAACTTTTTACCATTCCTCCCAGGGAGGGATGTGTGCAGAATACTAAAACGTGTTAAGTTCTTCATTTTTACATCTATAGGCAAATGCTACTGATGTAGATGTAAATTCATTTTGAAATGAGCCAGCCCTCTCTGTCTACTCTGTCGCATACAGGAATATAAGAAGCTGGGAATAGAGATCAGCAGGTTTTGAGAATAACGAGCCGGCGTTTTTCTGTAGGAAGGAAAGCAGCAAGCGCCTGGCCCCAGGAGCCGAGACGCTCGGGCTGCAGGAGCTGCAGAGCGCCCGGAGCCGGCTTTTCCCTGTGCTCTGTGCCTGCCCCCGGGCTGAGCTGGGCGGCGCTGCTGCCGCCTGGTGGCGAGAGCGCGGCACTGCCGCCCCCGACACGGCGCCCCGGCGCTGCTGCCGCCCGGTGCGGGCTGAGCCGAGAGGGCGGCGGCCTCGGTGGCTGCCGAGCGTGGCAAGGAGCGGGAGCGAGCGGGGCCGGGTGTGTCAGCGGAGGGGAGGGGCGAAGGGCGGTTCGCAGCGCCAAGGGACACGGCCGTGCATGAGCGGGGCCACAGCTATGGAAAGGAGCGGGCGCCGTGCGGGGCGGTGACCGCGGGGAATGACAGCGCGGGGGGCGGCCCGGCGGGGCCGGTTTTGCCGGGCAGCAGAGGCGCGGTCGCAGCGCGACCCGGGCGGGAGGCACCGGGCGGGCACGGTCGGAATCGAGCCGCCCGCGTGTCGCTCTCAAGGAGGCGGCTCGGAAAGGAAGGCGCAGTTCCGCGCTCTCGGGACGGCGTTAAGTGACGTTTTTATTAGAATATGACAGTATTTATTTTATTTTATTATTTTATTATCTGCCAGGACCTTGCAGAGGGTGGTTTACACTTCCGCCACACTCAAGATGGCGGACGCAGTAGGCCCCCTGCGAGAGGTGTCCCTGCCGATGCCTGCCGCCGGTCGCGGAGCCGTCGCCCGCCTCCGGCGCGGCTGACCCCGCCAGCCGTGTCCTCGCACCGGGAAGCACGGCGGAAAATCGCGCGGAAAGCGCGGGGCCGGCGTCGGAGTCCGGGCCGGATTCAGGCAGCCGACTAGACAGAAGCCCTTGTGAGGGGCGGCGGGGGCCCTAAGTGTACCACACTAAAGATGGCGGCTCGACCGGAAGTGGCTTCTGCCAGCACCCAAGATGGCGGCGAAGGGCGGAAGTGTCGTCACTGCCACACTCAAGATGGCGGTCATGCGCACTGTTTTCTGACCTTCTCAATATGGCGGCAGGGAAGGCCCCCCCCCCCCCCCCAAGCTGCGTCTATTCGGCTGCCTGAACGCGAAGCCGACGCCGACGCTAGCCCAGCGCTTGCGCGCAATTTTCTGAGGCGTTTCCCGCTACGCGGACACCGACTGTGGGGCCAGCGGCGCCTGGGGCAGGCGGGAGCATTCAGGCAGTCGAATAGACGGAGCGGGGGGGGCGGGGGGGGGGGGGGGGTCCTTCCGGCCGCCATCTTGAGAAGGTCGAATAGCCACATCGGTGCGGTACCGGTGACTTCCGCCCTTCTTCGCCAGGAGCGCCAATGGCGGGGAGCCAGGGGAGCAGCGCTGCCGGGCCGGGGGCACCGGGGCGGGTGCTCCGGGCTCGGAGGTGAGCGGGGAACGGGGACAGCCCCGAGCGGACGGTGGGGGCCGCGGGGGATCGGTATTCCGGCCCAGGGATGAGTGTTCCGGCACAGGGGTGGCTGTCCCGGCACAGGGATGCGTTCATGGACTGTCTAATAATATTATTTAACGATCGTGCAAGGAGATCTGTATAAAAAAATCCTCCGTGGTCATCCTTCTCCCAGCTCCGCTGTGTTTTCAGGATCTTGGGGGAAGCGTTTGGGTCTGAACAAGGCTCTCGGGCACAGGGTGGGATTCTTGGGGTGCAGGGCCAGGATTTGGACTCGATGCTCCCTGTGGGTCCCTTGCAGCCCAGGAAATGCTGCGATCCTGTGCCTCTGAGGGTGAAATAAAGGGGAGCGGTGGCGTTTGTGCCCGCTGTGTTCACGGCCCCGCCGGCTCAGGGCGGGTTAAAGGCGCAGCTGCCCCGAGACAGCGGGACCGGCCGGGGCTGCTCGCTCCCGGTGCTGCCGCCTCGTGGGGAGAGCCCGGCACTGCAGCCCGCGCAGGCGCTGGACCACGGGATGGGCGTGGAACAGCAGCGCAGGGGATGCTGAGGCAGCGCAGGGAATGCTGCGGTCCCAGGGAAGGCTGAGGCGTCCCCTGCCCGGGGCACTCGGCAGCAAAGCCCTGATGTTGAGCAGAAAAAGGAAAGTTCTGGGTTAGTGGGAGGAGGTTTCTGGAATGGAGCTGGGACAGGTGCTGATCCACGCATGGAATCACGGGCTGGTTTGGCTTGGAAGGGACCACCAGGATCATTTACACTCTGTTTGTTGTCTGATTGCACAGCGAAGAACATCCAGAACTGCCGCCTCACCCTCACGGACAGCAGGAATGTCTTCCATAGCTCTTGTTTTGGAATGGGAATGGCTGTTGGGAGCTCTGGCAGGACCAGGTAAGAAGAGAAATGGGATCATTGTGGCTGCTGCTGGAGGTGGTTTTCTGCTTTCCGGCTGTTCTTCTCATTGATCCTTTCACAGCAGTGTTCTAGGGCACATTTGAGGGTAATTCCAGGAATCTGAAACCAGATAAAAACTGGTGGGGAAAAAATGTGAACGTGATCCATTTCTGGTAATTCCAAGCTTCTCCCACAACACCATTCCAGGGGAAAGCTGATGAAAGGGTAAAGATGCAGAGGAACAAGTGCTGTAAAGCCCCCTGGCGCTCTGAGAGAGCAAACCTTCCAGTACTCCCAGCAGATCTCTGGGAGAAAGTGTGGGATCACAAGGTTTTCCAGGAAAGCAAAACAAGGGTGGAGATGAGGGAATAGGCTTCCAGTTCTTCCTTGAGCTGAAAGCCTGGGGGAATTGAGAGGGGCCACAAGAACTGTTTGTGTAGGCAAATGGGAGTTTGGGGGCTGAATCTGAGTTTCCCTCTGGGGCATTTTTGAGGGAAAAGCTGAGGTGCTGTTTAAGGGAGAGAATGCACATTTTTGGGGTGGAAAAGGTTGAATCAATATTGTAGAGGAAGTAAAACGCTGGGGGTAAAAGTGGATGCAATGTGGAGGGGACAGATTGAATATTTTGGAGGCAAAATGGGGAACTGAGTAGTGGAGAGATGGGGAACATTTTGGAGGCAACACTTGACAAAGTCTCTGGGGTGGAGAACGACCACATTGAGGGAAAAATGAGGTGATGAGCAGTGGGCACGTAGGGAAGGTCGTGGGGGTAAATCTTGAGAAAAGCCCCGTGGTATTCAAGAAATCCTTGGAAGCAGGAGTGAGGAATTCAGTGGTGGAAAAATAGGGGAATTTTGCGGGGGTAAAACTTTAAAAGATCTAAGAGTTGAGAGTGTGTGTTTTTAGGTAGAAAGGATGTCTTGTTGAAGTTGGGCGTCTGGATTGTGGCATTTCTGGATCCAGAAAGTAGAAGATAAAGGAGACTCCCAAAGCCTCGGTAGCTGTGTTAAGAAATCCGTCCCAGGGAAGAAAGGTACCTAAACCTCCTAGAAGTAGGGACTAATTAGCATGGGAAGGGGAAAACCCACCCCCAGTGGGAGAGAGCACGCCGGGTAAGGGAAGAGAAGGATGCCCTTAAGAAGAAGCAGGGAAGGTGAATTTCTCGGCTTGCTGAAATGTATCAAAAAGTTTGGAATCTGGGTCTGTGTGGAGGCCGGGATTTTCTCAGCCATATGCAGAGCCCAGCACTAGGAATAAAGGAATTCCAGGCTTTACAACGCCAAAAATGCAGTACCAGAGAGTTCTGTTATCCCAAGGACTTGGGGGATACTTGGCAAAAATTTCCGGGGGCCCAGGCTGGACCGAGCTTTTAACGCTCCCCGGATTCACGGGATCGGGGATTCCGGCGTGCCCTGCACGGGTTTTTTCAGGGAAGTCCCAAATCCGTGTGAGCACGAAGCAGAATCCCCTGGGAGCTGTGAAGGCAACAGGATATTTCTTGGGAATTTTGAAGGGTTGGGTGAGTCCTCAGTGTTAGGTTGGAATGAACGCAAATTGTCCGGGAGTTGCTGGTTTGGGGATGGCCGGGTCTGGGTTTGGATTTGTGGGCACCGAGTGTTCCTTGTGTCAGCTTTAGGTCTTCTGGATTGGTGGGAATTGTCAGAGAAAAGAGAAGGCAATTGAAATGCGGAGCTCCATTCCCGGAGAAATGGTCAGGATGGGAGCGGGAAGGCTGTGGAGCTGCTGGGAGCTCGTGGAGAACGAAAGGATCTGAGGCCTGGAGGCAAAAGCTGTGGAACAAAGCCTGAAAAGGGTGTGGGGTGGGGCGGGAGGGGGAGGAGGGCACCGTGGTGGGGGGAAAGAGGGAAAGGATCCCTGCTCCGGGAATCCAGCAGGGACCAGGAGAGGATCATTTTCCATCCACTGCTCTCAGTGGAATCCTAATAAGGACGGTGGAAGGGAAGTGATTCGTTTGTTCTTAGGTTTGGAATGAAAGGTGCTCTTGCAGAGGGGACTATTGACCTGTTAAAATTCCGTTGGATACAGGAAAAGAGGGAGGAAGCAAGCAGCTGGGGAATGAAGGGGTGGATTTTTTGGTGGATACAGGGAAAGACACGGGAAGGGGCTCTCAAGTAAAATACACCTCACGGGCAGCACCAGGAGAAGCCTCAAGTGCCCTTTTTTTCCAAGCTCTGACATTCCAGAGGAGTAAGCAGTGGTCAGCCCATCACTTTCTGTATTCCTTGGATGCCCAGTGCTTTGTTGGGAAGAGATAATATTTGGAAATGAACAAATCCGGGGATGTAATTTCCTGATAGTAAAGCCCCAGAGAGCCTGGTTTTGATATCCTTCCAGCACCCAAACGCAGCAGAGGGAATCCTGGCGGAGCTGGAAAACGCTGTCGCTCCGTCGGTGGAATTCCTGGGAACTGCAAAGCAGCAGAAGCAGCAAGAACAGAGTTGGAAGCAGGCTCCAGCCGGGTAAGGCAGACACCAAATCCTTTGGAACTGGGCAGGGGTGGGAAGAATGAATTCTTACATTTGTAGCCCAGGGATTCCTGAGCAGGATCCCGGCAGGGAAGACTGCAGGGATCAGGCTGGGGCCTGATCGCAGCTGGGGGCAGCGAGCCTTGGAATTGGCTGAAGGGAAGAAAGAGGGATCCTTTGAGCACAAGGATCAGGTGTCAAATGCGGAGATGGCATCAGACAATTCCTCGGGAGGGTTTAGTTCCTGGGCCAAATCGATCTCCTGCCTTGTGAAGGAGCTCAGAGAGCTGGGAAGAGCCCAAGCAACGCAGGGAATGCACCGGCAGATAAAAGTGCCGGGGAACGGTGGGGAAAAGCATCCGAACAGGGGGCCTCGTTTTGTACAGGGACGGTACAAAAAATTGTCCGAAAGAATAGGAATGGAATGGGATTTTACGTATTCCTCGGAGGCCACAATCCAGTGGGAAGGCTGAGAGAAAGAAACAAGGCCTAAAAAGGCAGATGAGCCAAATCTGCCCAAAGCCTCCAATGGCCACATTCCCTGGCATTGCTGAGGACTTCAGCCAAGCTCCAAGCAAAAGGTGAGCCCCTGATTTTGGTGCCAAGGGAAACTCCAAGTTAAGAATGATCCAAATATGAAGCGCTTCTCACAGAACTCAGCTTTGCAAGCCTTTCTTTGGGCTAAAAAAGAAAAGATGGGAATGCCCTTGGCAGAAAAGCAGCTGTGAGGCACAGCAGGCTTCAAATGCCTGTCAGCAGGAGCTCCAGGAGAAACGGCTGCTGGCTCCGGGCATCCTGGGCTTTCCAGGCAGGTTTTGTAGCGGATTGCAAGGCAGTTTTCCTGCCTCTGGGGGGTGGCACCTGCATCCCGCTGGAAAGGGAAAATGTGGAGAGAGGGGCAAGCGGGAAGACGGTTGCTGCTGTGTGTCCTTGGATTGCAGTTCCTCCCGGTGAGTCTGTGCTGCTGGAAGTTTGAAGGAGATCAGTCCTGGAGTACGTGTGGGTTCACCTGTGGGGTTTGGGAGCGACGCTGGCCATGAAATTCCAGGGATGTTCCCTTTGCTGGAGTGAGAAGCAGTGGAAGCACTTTGCTGTCTGCTTCTTCATCGCCTTCGCCTCGGTCCCCTGGGGCTCCAGGTAATCCCCTCTCACCTTTGCTTTTCCAAGGGTCTCTAAATGAGGGCTTGAGCTTTGGTGTAGCTCCCTTTACAGGGAAGATCTGTTCCAGGAAAGGTCTCCTGGTCTGGCCCGATGGCGTTGCAGGAAGAGCAGGAAACCCCGCAGCTCCTGTGGCTCCCTCATCTGATTTGCCTGCAGGCAGCCAGGATCATTCCCAAGTGTCATGCCCTGGTTCCGTGACTCGGTGAGGTTGTGTTCCCCCAAAGGCCAGGGGCCGCTTTGTTTTGCAGCTCACGAAAGTCCAGCTCGGTGGTGCTGGGTTTGGTTTTTGTGTGTAATGAAGGCACTAAAAAATTCCCCTCCTTCACTGGCACAGCCCTGGAGTGGGAGCAGATTCCCCTTATCCCGCAGTTATCCCGCTCCTGCCCTGGATCCCTGCGGTGCCGTGTGTTCTCCAAGCTCACAGCACTGCTGGCTCTAAACAAGAAAAACAATCCCTGTTCCTTCTCTTCTCCGTCCTTGATGTTCCCAGGCCCTGCATCTCCCTGGCTATTCCCTGTGGGAGTCTTCATCTCCATCCCACCTTATCCCGATCAGGTAAGGGTCTGAGACGTGTTTAGCAGCAAATGCATTCCTGTGAAGAAAGCCAAGAGCAAAGAGCATCCAGATGCAGAGAAGTCTTTAGAAAAGCGTTCCAGACGTGCAAATGAGGGATGTGTCTTCCTGCATCTCCTGTTGTTTTTCTCTGTCACGTTTTGGAAGGGTTTCTCTCAGTGATTTCCTGCAGTCCAGGTGCGTCCCTTCTTTTGTCCAAATCCAGTGCCAGAGGATCGAACAACTGACGAGTGGGGCCTGGGATGAAAACGGTTCTCCTAAAATGAGGGAAACAATGCTAGAAGAGAAATGAGCATCCTTTTAATGCCTGGAATAAAAATGCTGGAAAAGGGCACTTTTTATTTGATATGGTGTCATTCTCCTTTTTTTTTCCATAGCTAAAACTCCACGGTGAGCAATCAGAGCAGAAATAGGAAATGCAGGAGTCTTGGATTCCACAGTGGGATTAACTTCCCTTTTCTGCTCTCTTTCAGGACAGGAAAAACCACTGAACTCGCCCCATCTTTGGGACCAAGAGCTTTGGTGCTGGAGTAGGCAAAGCCAGCTAGGGCCCCCCTTGTCCTGCCCATGGTGTGGGTCAGGGACAGGCTCCTCTTCTCCTCTGTGCTGGGATGAACTGCCTAGGGAATGCTATTACTGACAGCCTGGTCCTAGCCCCGGCTACTGGAAATGGGCGGAGGTGAAGAGGCAAGTGCCAGAGTTGCTTGGGGATGATGGAATTGTGGTGTTTGGCTGTGCCCAGAGGGGCAGGTTGGGCATTTCTGTGTGTCTGAGGACCGGTTTGGGTGCTGGGGAGCCCGGGGAGCCGAGCTCTCAGTGCATTCCCAGCTCTCCCAGGGGTGGGAGCTGGTGCAGGGCTGGGTGACAGCCTCTGGTCGGGCTCGGGGCAGGCCCTGGCCCCGGCACAGACACGCTGGGGTGGTTTGGGGCCGCTTGGGGAGCCGTGGGAGGAAAATGAGGGATGGTGCTGGGCGGAGCGATCGGCCTGCGCTCGTGTCAGCGCAGCCGTGCAGGGCACTGGGATCTGGGTAAAACACCGGCTCTCCTGGTGTTCAGGGAAGCAAGGTCTGTATTTATCCATACATATTTATCCCTACATATTTATCCCTATATTTATCCATGGATTATCCATATATGTTTATCCATATACATTTATCCATATTTTTATCCACGTATTTACCCATGAATTTATCCCTATATTTACCCATGTATTTACCCAGGTATTTTATGAACACTCAAGTGCCATATCCATGTATTTTATGAGCACTTCCAGGGTTGGTGACTCCACCACTGCCCTGGGCAGCTGTTCCAGCGCTGGACAACCCTTCCCATGCTGGGCCAGGAGATGGATTCTGGAAATGCAGACTCTGAGGAGCTGGGGATTAAGGCAGCATTGGATTCCTTTATTCTCCCAGAAGGATAAAGGAGATTTATCCCCAGACGAACCAGAGGTGATCACACTGAGGTCATCAGTGGGATTTCTTCCTTACTCCCACAAATACCCACTGGGGTGACAGAGTTCCCTACAAGGGCGGTGTTGGAAGGAGCTGCTGGAATGTTTTGCTGTTTATTGGGATCCACAGGATGTTTGGTGTCTCTCAGAGCTGTTCCAGGCTTTCCACAGACCCAAACGCTCCTCACACTTCTCCTCAGAGTAGAGAGGTTTCCCAGAGTGCTGGTTTTTAATTTCAGATGCTGGGATAACGACATGGCTTCAGGAGGCAGGAGACTCATTGTGCTGTGCCTCAGTCCAGGCAGGGACAACCCCCAGCTAATAAAAACCTCTTTAAAGCACAAAAAGTCCCATTAAGCTGATATTATAAAGGCTGCAAATTGAAGCAGGCCTCAATCAGAAAGCAGCAGAATTTAATTCCCCCCCTTGCCCATTTGCATGATGATCTCCTTCCTAATTGCCCATCTACGCTTTTCCCACAGAAGTGCTGTCCCGAGGTTGGAGATGGTTCCAGCTTTATGGAGCTTTGATCTTTATCTGGTTTTACTTTTTACAGGGCACAGAACCCGAGAGTGGCAGCTGCTTTCCTCTTGTTCCTCCTGTGGCAGTGAACTGCTCTTCCCGAGGACGGCTGCAGGAATTCTCAGGCAGCAGAACGTATGGAATGCCAGGCACGCTACAGAATTCCAGTGGGAGCAGCAGGAACTTCTGTTCTTTACTGGCAGGGCTGTGCCATGAAGGGGAGCTCGGAGATATTGGTCAGCTCAGGGAATGAGCCTGGCTCATGGTAAGGAAATTCACTGTGCAGTTACTTCGGGCCCTTCTCCTTCTCCTTCTCCTTCTCCTTCTCCTTCTCCTTCTCCTTCTCCTTCTCCTTCTCCTTCTCCTTCTCCTTCTCCTTCTCCTTCTCCTTCTCCCTCTCTTCCCAACACCAGTTCCAGACCTCAGTATAATCCATGTTCCCACAGCCTGACCTTGCAGTTTTCCCAGTTTAGCAGCCCCAGCCACACTTGCAGCCTCTCTGTCTGGACTTTGTCTTGCTGAAATCTCCCTTTGTTGATCCTTTGCTGCCTCACCTTTTATCCAGCAATAACGTGCAGTGGGTGGAAGCTTCTCAGAATTCCCTCCCTGTTCCACTGGAAACATTCCCAAGTGGAAGCAGCTGCACTGCCCATCAGCACTTGCCTGCTTTTAGGGGTGGTTGAGGCATGAAGGATGCAACAAATGGAGTTGGCTCCAAGGGGATGAAATGCTCCCCCTGAGGCTGCTCAGAGAGCTGGAGCTGAGGAATCCGGGTGGGAATCACTCCAAGAAAAAGGAAGGAAAAGAGAGCAGAGGAACAGGGATGCAATTCCAACCTCTCCAAGGATGGGCACATTCACCAACACCATTTAATCTAGACACGATTTCTTCTTTGCCTCTGGCTGCCAGGAGCAGGATGAGCAGTTTAATGAGTTTAAATAGTGAATAGTTTAATTAGCTGGAAGAGACTGGATCAATAGCTGCTTAAACAAACAACTGGATCCCTGTTTCCAAGCTTGGATGTAGTTTTGGAAGGTTCCTGGCAATTTGGCAGGGATTAGTGATGCTGAGAATGTGCTTTTTTGTGGGTTTGGGGCTTTTACTCCTGTTCACGTGGCTGCTCTTTTTCTTGTTGAGTGGAAAACAGGAGGGAAAGAGCAACGATGGAAGGAATTCCACTCTTGCTGCTTGAAGGGATGGATCAGGAAGGGAACAGGCTGCAGGGAATTTGGAGTGCAAACTGAGATCTCTCCGATATTTTCGGCTCAGTCAGTCCATCAGTGCTTGGTGGCTGTTTAGGCCACGTGCAAGGTGAATGATGGTGCACATGGCAGAGCTGCTGGTGGCTCCTTCCCCTGCCCGGCTGTCAGTCACCCTGCAGGGTGCTGGAGCAGCGTGCCAGAGGCCGTGGATCCTATGGATCCCATGGATCCCAGGGGCGTGATCAGGAGCCTGGGCCTGCTGGCCACTCCTTGCTCTCTCTTACCCTGATTTTTCAGCTCTGCAGCGAATCCAGCTTGAGTTTTTCAACCCCCTAGAAACCCAGGGACCTTTCATGTCTGTTCTCAGATCTGGGATTTAAATCCAGCCCTTATCAAAGCACCCCGTGACCAGGCAGGCCCTGAATCCCAGCAGGGATCTGACAAAGAGGGACCTGACATCCTAAAGAAACCCTTTGAAATCCTGCTGGGATTGATTTGTATCCATAATGGAGCCCCGAGCTCTCTGCCAGGGAGAGATGAAGCTGCTCCTTTGCTTTATTATCCTCAGGCCCTTCCCAGCTTTGAGGGAAATTCAGTCCCTCTTCAAGCCCCAAAATCATGGAAAAGCTCCTTTGTATCCTCTCCACAGCCCCTACGTGGATTAATCAACTTTTTATTTGATATGGTGTCATTCTCCTTTTTTTTCCCATGGCTAAAACTCCACGGTGAGCAATCAGAGCAGAAATAGGAAATGCAGGAGTCTTGGATTCCACAGTGGGATTAACTTCCCTTTTCTGCTCTCTTTCAGGACAGGAAAAACCACTGAACTCGCCCCATCTTTGGGACCAAGAGCTTTGGTGCTGGAGTAGGCAAAGCCAGCTAGGGCCCCCCTTGTCCTGCCCATGGTGTGGGTCAGGGACAGGCTCCTCTTCTCCTCTGTGCTGGGATGAACTGCCTAGGGAATGCTATTTCTGACAGCCCGGTCCTAGCCCCGGCTACTGGAAATGGGCGGAGGTGAAGAGGCAAGTGCCAGAGTTGCTTGGGGATGATGGAATTGTGGTGTTTGGCTGTGCCCAGAGGGGCAGGTTGGGCATTTCTGTGTGTCTGAGGACCGGTTTGGGTGCTGGGGAGCCCGGGGAGCCGAGCTCTCAGTGCATTCCCAGCTCTCCCGGGGGTGGGAGCTGGTGCAGGGCTCTGGTCGGGCTCGGGGCAGGCCCTGGCCCTGGCACAGACACGCTGGGGTGGTTTGGGGACGCTTGGGGAGCAATGGGAAGAAAATGAGGGATGGTGCTGGGCAGAGTGATCGGCCTGTGCTCGTGTCAGCGCAGCCGTGCAGGGCACTGGGATCTGGGTAAAACACCGGCTCTCCTGGTGTTCAGGGATGCAAGGTCTGAGGGACCGGATTTACTTGGGGTTTTCCAGGACAGCAGGAAGAAGAGGAAATGTGGTGCCAGAGGTGCGTCCCATCAGGTTGCAGTTCCCTCTTTCCCATTTCCATTTCCTCCTCAGTGCGGGTGTCCCCTGCAGCCCATGAGCACGGGGCCGGTGACAACTCCCTGTCTGTAGAGGGATTCCTTATGGAACAAGGGCAGATGACACTTGTGTGAGGCTTACGACTGTTAGAATTAGACCGGGATGGGTTTAAGGAAAACTAGAATCGTGTGTTAATCTTACTGGTCAATGAACAAATGGAATCCACACTTCTATAAGAAAAAATAGAGTGTATGGAGCATATAGAAGAAGCTGTTTTTGCCTGCTGCTGCTGCTTGGCTTTATCATGTAACCCCATTCGAACTCTGCCTTCAAGACAGCTGTGAGACCGTGAAATAAAGAACTTAGCAGAACAGCAGCCTCCTCTGCTCTTTCACCCTGGTCCGAGAAGGAGGGGTACCCTGTCAAAGGCTCAACACTTGCCTTTGTGACTTTGTTTCTAAATTTCTACCTTTCTAATTTTGTTTGTTTCTAATTTTTTTGTTTGTTTGTTTCTAACTTTGTTTGTTTTCAACTTTCTCCCTTTAGAAATTTGTTTGTTTCTTGTATTTTACCTCTTTGTTTGTTTCTAAATTTCTGCCGTTGTAACTTTGTTTCTAACTTTCTACTTGTAAAGTTTCATTTGTTTTTAACTTTTTACCATTCCTCCCAGGGAGGGATGTGTGCAGAATACTAAAACGTGTTAAGTTCTTCATTTTTACATCTATAGGCAAATGCTACTGATGTAGATGTAAATTCATTTTGAAATGAGCCAGCCCTCTCTGTCTACTCTGTCGCATACAGCAATATAAGAAGCTGGGAATAGAGATCAGCAGGTTTTGAGAATAACGAGCCGGCGTTTTTCTGTAGGAAGGAAAGCAGCAAGCGCCTGGCCCCAGGAGCCGAGACGCTCGGGCTGCAGGAGCTGCAGAGCGCCCGGAGCCGGCTTTTCCCTGTGCTCTGTGCCTGCCCCCGGGCTGAGCTGGGCGGCGCTGCTGCCGCCCGGTGGCGGCTGAGCCGAGAGGGCGGCGGCCTCGGTGGCTGCCGAGCGTGGCAAGGAGCGGGAGCGAGCGGGGCGGTGTCTGTCAGCGGAGGGGAGGGTCCCGGGAGCGGCCCCGGTGCGCGGGGCGGGCCCGGCCCGGGAGAGAGGGGCGGGGCCCCGAGCGATGGAGCCGCCCCCGTGCCGGGCAGGGCGGGCCCCGGGGCCGGGCGGGGCCGGGGCTCTGGGGCGGGGCCGAGCGGGGCCGGGGGCGGCTTCAGGGGCGGGGCCGGGCCCGGCTCAGGTGCGCGGGGCGGGGTCCGCACAGGTGCGCGGGGTCCCAGGGCGGCTGCGCAGGGCGGGGCCGAGGTGATTTAAGCCCCCGAAATCGCCCCTGCCGCCATTTGCTCCCTCAGAGCTCGGGGAGGCTGCGGCCGGGCCGGGCTCCCCCGGCGTGGCCCGGGAGAGGCCCCCGCTCCCCCTCTTTCTTCCCCGTCTTTCTTCCCCCTGTTTCTCCTGCCCTTATCCTCCTCCTTCTTCCCCCGCTTATCACCTCTTTCCTACCCCCCCCAGTTTCTTTCTCTCTCCCCCACACCCTCCCTGTCTCTCCCAGCCCCCTGCCTGCCCTCTCCCCAGCGCCCCCCCACCCTCTCTCCCTGCTCCCCTGTGCATCCCCGACCCCCCCCGCCTCCTTTCTCCCCTCTCCGTACCCCGCTCCCCAACCCGACTCCCCTCTCTTCCTCCTCCTCTGACCATCATCCCTCCCCCTCACCCGACCTTTCCCTTCCCCCCTCGTTCTCCCCAACCCACCCCGACTCCTCTCCCTACCCCATCTCATCCCTCCCCGTTCCCTCTTTCCCCCGCAGCCGCGGGGCTCGGGGCGCCGGAGAATAAAGCCCAGAGGGCCGGAGCCCGGCGCCCCTGCCCTCGCTGGAGCCTCGCACGGGGGACCCGCTCGGCGGGTCCCCCGTGCAGTACAAAAACAGCGCCGGGGCTCCGGCTTTCCACACATCACACTGGGGATCCCCTCCTCAGGAGGGGTTCCCGGGGGGGGTGGTGGGTTTCGGGGAGGGGGGTGGGTTGGGGTTGGGGTGGGCCCCCTCCTCAGGAGGGGTTCCCGGGGGGGGTGGTGGGTTTTGGGGAGGGTGGTGGGTTGGGGTGGGCCCCCTCCTCAGGAGGGGTTCCCGGGGGGGGTGGTGGGTTTTGGGGAGGGTGGTGGGTTGGGGTGGGCCCCCTCCTCAGGAGGGGTTCCCGGGGGGGTGGTGGGTTTCGGGGAGGGGGGTGGGTTGGGGTTGGGGTGGGCCCCCTCCTTAGGAGGGGGTCCCGGGGGGGTGGGTGGGATGGGCCCCCTCCGGAGGAGGGGGTCCCGGGAGGGGGTCTGGGTGGGCCCCCTCCGGAGGAGGGGGTCCGGGGGAGGGGGGTGGGGCGGAGGGGGGACTTTCCCCCCCCTCCAGTCCCCGCCCCCTCTCCCGGACCCCCTCCTCCGGACGGGGCTCACCCCGGCCCCCTCCCGGGACCCCCTCCTGCGGACCGGGGCCCCGGGGGGAGGGAGGGGGGGTCCGGGCGGGAGGGGCTGTTGGTTTGGCCTGTGGTCTCTATGTCTGTTCATGCCACAGAGTGACGTGACCCCCCCTCTGCTTCCCCCCCCCCACCCCGAGGCCCCGGTCCGGAGGAGGGGGTCCCGGGGAGGGGGCTGGGGTGAGCCCCGTCCGGAGGAGGGGGTCCGGGAGAGGGGGCGGGGACTGGAGGGGGGGAAAGTCCCCCCTCCGCCCCACCCCCCTCCCCCGGACCCCCTCCTCCGGAGGGGGCCCACCCTGACCCCCTCCCGGGACCCCCTCCTCCGGAGGGGGCCCATCCCACCCACCCCCCCGGGACCCCCTCCTCCGGAGGGGGCCCACCCCAACCCACCACCCTCCCTGAAACCCACCCACCCCCCCGGGACCCCCTCCTGAGGAGGGGGCCCACCCCAACCCACCACCCTCCCCGAAACCCACCACCCCCCCGGGAACCCCTCCTGAGGAGGGGATCCCCAGTGTGATGTGTGGAAAGCCGGAGCCCCGGCGCTGTTGTTGTACTGCACGGGGGACCCGCCGAGCGGGCCCGGCCCGTGTGGGGCTCCAGCGAGGGCAGGGGCGCCGGGCTCCGGCCCTCTGGGCTTTATTCTCCGGCGCCCCGTGCCCCGCGGCTGCGGGGGAAAGACGGGACAGAGGATGGGAATAAGGGAGCAGAGGGGGTCAAAGAAGGAGCGCAGGTGGGGGGTTCGGGGTGTGCAGGGAGAGGTGGGATGGGGGGACAGGAAAGGAGGCGGGGGGAAGACGAGGACGGAGCACAAGTGGGGGGTCAAGGTGCAGAGGGGAAACGAGGGAAGAGGAACAGGGGGAGGTGGAGGGGGAAGGAAAGGTGGGAGACGGAGGGGGAGGATTGAGGGCAGGTGGGGGGAACTGGGAGGGGAAGGGGAGCAGGGTGAGGGGGCAGGGGGGACCCGGGATGGGGGCGAAGGAACGGTGGAGAAGGGGAGAGAGGGTGGAGGGGTAGGGCAGGGTTGGGGTGTGTAGGGGGACAGGGAGGGGGGATGGGGGGGACCGGGCCGGGGGGGGAGGGAGGGGAGGGCTAGGGGGGAGAGGGGGGGGGGGGGTGGGGGGGGGGGTGTAGGGGGTGGGGGAGGGGAGGCAGAGGGGGGAGAACGGAGAAGGGTTAGAAGAAGACAAACAAACACAAATATAAAGGAAAAGAACTACAGAGACATAGAAATATGGAAATACAGAGATCTAGAGCCCGGTCCGGCCACAACCGTTCCCACCGAGCGCCGAGGGAGCAAATGGCGGCGCCGCCGATTCCCGAGGCTTAAATCCCCTCGGCCCCGCCCCGCGCAGCCGCTCTGGGGCCCCGCGCACCTGTGCGGACCCCGCCCTTCACACCTGTGCCGGCCCCGCCCCGCCCCGCCCGCGCCCGTAAATGCCGGCGGATCCGCGCCCGCTCCGCTTTGTGTGGTGGATGCTCATCCTGCTCCTCCCGGGCTGTGGCGGGACCGTCGTTCGGAGCGCTGTGCGGAGCCCGGCACCGGGGGCTGCTCCCGGCGCTGCGCCGAGCCCGAGGCGCTGAGGTGGGAACGGGACCCGGGCCCTGGGATTCGGGGCTGGGTCCTGTCGGTGTCTGCTGGGGGTCCCGGGCCGAGCCGCTTGTCTCTCGGCGGGCGGGGTGCGGCTGCCGGGCTCGGAGAACTGAGGTGGGATGGGGGATGGCATTAGGCATCGGGATCGCCGCGGCTGGCAAGTGCCGCTCCGGGATTGGCGCTGGCGCCGAGCCCGGCGCTGCCGCTCCGGCTGCGGCCAGCGCGGGGCTGGGCTCCCGCCGGAGCTCCGGCTACGCTCCCGCTGCGGCCGCGGGGAGCCGGGGCCGTGCCGGTGCCGGGCCCGCCGGGAGGGCGGCGCTTCCCCGCAGCAGGCGCTGGATCGCGCCTGGAAGCGGGCGGGCCGCGGGGACCGCCCGTGCCCGCCCCGGCCCCCCCCCGAGGCCGCCGCTCCCTCAGCGCCGCCCGCCCTGTGGGGCGCCCCCTGGCGCAACCGGAGCGCCGGCGCTCCCGGCCCGGCCCCGCCCGCAGCCCCCGCGGGGACGCGGAGCTCCCCCAGCCCCGGCACTGCCGAGGCCGCCGCACCCCCTGCGCACGGCAGCGCCCGCCTCCCCCTGCCCCGGGCCGCTCCCCCGGGGGCCTCCCGCCCGCCGCGGCCCCGCCCAACCAGCGCGGCTGCAGCGGGACGAGCCGCTCCCCCGGCCCGGCCGCTGGCGCCGAGGCCGCTGCTGCCGCTCCTGCTCTGACTGCGCCCGCTGCGGGACCGGGGCCTCGCCGGGGCTCGCTGCTGCTTGAGCCGCTCATCCCACAACTGCCGCTTGACACCTGATGCTCTCCTTCCTCCCCCCCGCTTTCTCTGCGGCTTGCACGCTCCACTGCAAAAACCTCTGGCTTTAAAAGGCCAGGGAAAAATGTTTCTTCTTTATTTCCAGAGCACAGGAGATCCTGAGTGGCAATGGCTACACAAGGACCACCAAGTCGAACCCTTATGTGAATGGCTCCTCTGGCCACTGAACCCACACCTGGGCACTCTCAGCACCCTGCTCCAGCCAAGCCAATCTCAGCTCCTGGCAATGTCCTGCCTGGGATAGGAATGCCAAGTGCCAGCAAGATCATTCCTATGCAAATACAACTCCTTCTTTTATGCTAATGCTGCTTGCCACACCAGCCCCTGTAATTGCCATAGGGCAGAGCTCCATGGCCAGCACCTGATCATGCAACAACACAGGTGAGCAGTTGTGTGACAGCACTGAACTCTTCCCATAACCCTGATTTCCTGCCCTTTCCAGGATTTACCCAACAGCTGTAAAGGTGCTTGTTCCATGGCCCTTTCCAGGGAGAAATGAGCAAGGCAAGTCCTGAGGGTTCACTTGGTCCACGGCCAAAGCTCTTCTGGAGAGGGTCAGGGCTGCTCCTGCCTGCAGAGGGGCCTTTCCCACAGGTGAGTGTTCACAGCCCAAAATCCCAGGGGCTGCTGAGGCCGGGCCAGCTTTTGTGGCCCAGAGCTGCACAGAGCTCTCAGCAACTCCTGCTCACTGCCAGGAGTGTTCCTTGGTGCTCCTTCCGTGTGTCCCAGCTGGCAGGGAATGGGGGGAAGGAGAAGGCCAGGAGGCCCAGGAAGGGAAGCAGCAGCTCTTGTGCTTTGGATTTGCAGAGAGGAGCTGTGCCTGCAGTGTCCTGCCCGTGGCACGCAGTGTGCCAAACACACATCCCCGGAACGGGCACTGGGCTGCCCGGGCAGCGCTGGGATGGACATGGATAAAGGGCTGCCCGCGGCCCCTCGGCCAGGGGCTGCTCTGAACAGGCACCCAGAGATGCTTCAGTCCCGACAGACCCCACTGACACCCCAAAAATGCCCCAAGGAACAGCTGGCACTGGTGAATGTCAGAATGGGCTGTTTGCAGAGGGGCTCAGACAGCAATTCCCAGTGCTGACCTCCCACACACCTGCCAGCTATGTCCCAGCCACCCAAAATGCCTTCCCTTCCAGCCTGAGGCCATCATCCCTCAGCAGTGTTAAGGCCAAGGCAAGCTTCCCCCACAGCAATGAAATGCCAAGCAATGCCCTCAGAGATGCCTTCAAATGAAAGGTCAGAGTCAGAGAAATCTCTTTGGATTGAGTTGGGAGTTTTTGGGGAGCCAGCTGGAACTGCACAACTGATGGAAAGCTTTCCCAGGTGGCTCCCACTGCAGGTGCCCTGAAGGCAGGGATGTGCATCCCTTTCCTGAGGGAAAAGAACTTGCAGAGGCCACTCCTGAGGCTCTGGAATGAAATCAACTCCTGCAGGGAGAGAAGTCCTCCCGTGGGCACAGGGGCTGCCTCAGCAGGGGCTGGGACTATGTCCAGCCAGCGCCTGTTCCTGCTTTCAAATATCACCTGGAGCCCCAGCTCGGGGGGTGCAGGCAGCTGAATTCCAGGGAACTCTGTCAGGTGCCCCCAGGGACATTGGGGGGGGGGGCTGGGGGATGAGGGTTACAAACAGCAAATTCTATGGAACATGAAGCTGTCCTTGCCCTGACCCTGCTGAGCTTCCCTGGAAGCTCTGCTGGGTCCTGCCACAGCTGGTGTTAAATAGGCAGTTCTGCATGGGAATATCCATGCTCCAGGAGGCGCTGGGAGGCTATGCCAGTGGCAATTCAGCAGGGAATTCAGGGCTTTGGGTAGAATTCATCTGAACTAGCAAAGCCAACCCCCAAATCTGCGCACCACCCAGGGAACAATCTTTGTGCTGCCCTGGCAGCCAAAGCCCCTGGGCTGGGAAATGTCAGCAGGCAAATGGATGGAATGATCTAAATGCCAGCATCCCCCAAAGGGACAATGCCATCACCTCCCTTTGCTCCCCAAGTGTCCACTGTGTTCCCCACAGGTACCCTGGGGATGCCAGGGAGGTGCCTTTGCCCACAGTGCCTTTCTCCTGCCCCTCTCCAGCCTGAGGCCTCTTCTCCCTTCCCTGCCAGCTGCTGCCAAGGAAGGAAGACACAGTGAGTGCTGAGTTGACCTCCAAATAGTCCTTCCCTCACCTTGAGATGACCTGAGATTTTACCCCCAAAATGTCCCCATCTGCCTCCTTCTGAGTTCCTCATTTTTTACAAGGAAGCATTCTTTCTCTGCTCTGGAGATTACCACAAGATTTGCCCCCAAAACTTTCCCCACCTGTCCACTACCTCTTTCCTCATTTCCACCTCAATCTTTTCATTCTTTGCCCTACAGATGCTTTCAATTTTTACCCCTCTGAACTTCCCTACCTGTCCATAAGTGATTACCTCAGTTTACCCCATCAAGTGCATTCTCTCTGCTACAGATCACCTCAGATTTTACCTCCAACATTTTCTGTACATCTCCACCACTGACTGAGTACTTTATTTTTACCTCCAAATACTCATTTTCTACCATGGAGATTCCCTCAAGTTTTACCTGCCAGATTTACCCACCTGTCCACAGCAATTCCCTCCGTTTACCTCAGGATGCTCCTGCTCTCTCCTAGAGATGACCTCACATTTTACCCCCTCAGTTTTCCCTACCTGCCCAGTTCTGATCACCTCATTTTTACCTCAAAACATGAGTTCTTTCTTCTACAGATGAACTCAGATTTTATTACCAAAATGTCTATTTTGTCCCCTGTGCACTGACTAGATTTTAAAACCCAAACCACGCAGGTTATGTCTGTCTTACCCCCAAAATATTCATTCTGTCCCCTACAAATTAGGTCAGATTTTTTCTCAAAACCACTTATGGTTCCTACATAATTACCTCAGGGTTTGCCCCCCACATTCTACCTCATCTTGACTACTGATCACCTCATTGCTTCCTCAATATGTTCATTCTTTGCCCTACAGATCTTCCCAAGTTTTACACCCCAAATTTCCTTGCCTAGCCCCAGTGATTGCCTCAGTTCATGTCAGTGGTCACACTCTCCCTAGAGATTACCTCAAGTTTAACCCCCAAAATTTTCCTTAACTGTCCACAACTTATTACCTCATTTTTACCAAAAAAGATTCATTCTCAACCTTTAGATCATTTCAAGTTTGACCCCCCAAAATTCCCCTACCTGTCCACTACTGATTCCCTCATTCTTCCTTCAATATTTATTTCCTTTCTACCATGTAGCTTCTATCAAGATTTACCCCCAAAGTTTTCCATCTGTCTACTACTGCTTACCTCATTTTTACCTCAAAATGTTCTTTCTACAGCTTATTTAATATTATTTTTACACAAGTTTCCCTATCTGCCCACAACTGATTCCCTCATGTTACCTCAGTGTGTTCATGCTCTCCCCTAGAGATTAGCTCAGATTTAGCCCCCAAATTTTCCCCACATGCTCAGTATTCATCACCTCCTTTTTCCCTCCAAGTGTTCATTCTCTGCTCTTGAGACTTTGTCAAGTTTGGCCTCCAAAATTTTCCTTCTTTGTCTATTACTGAGTACCTCATTTTTGCTCCAAAATATTCATTCTGTCCCCTACAGATTACATCAAGTTTTACCCCCCAGTTTTTCCTTCCTGTACAATATTAACTCTTTTCTGCCCCAAAAATGTGCATTCTTTCCCCTAAACATCACCTCAGCTTTTCCCTCAAAAATGCCACCTTGCTCTGCTTGACATCACCTCCCATTTTCCTACACAAACAATTCTTGTGTCCCCTCTCAGTCACCCCAGGTTTTCAGCTGAAAATGTCTCCTCTGTCCCCTCAAAGTCATCCCAGGTTTTCCCAGTGAGGAGCTGCAAGGAATTCAGGCAGGGCCAATGACACCAGGGAACAGCTGTAAATTCAGAGGCAGAGAGAGAAGATCTACCAGGAAAGGGGAAAGATTCAGAAAACATTTCTGCAATTAATTAATAATTATTTCCAGTTCCCCACTGAGAAGAACACAACCTCACAGCTGTTAAGGCCTGACAGTTCCCTGCAGGGAGAGCTCAGCCCATGTGCCCAGAGGCAATCGCAGCATCTGCAAGAAAGAAAGAAGCAGCAAAAGGTGATTGCTTCTCTTTCAAAGTTATTTCAAGTGCTCACACCCAAACCCACCTTTGCTCTTGATTCTGGCCAGGTGCATGGTGAGCAGTGGGCACAGGTCATGTCATCCATGCTGGTGTGAGTGATGCTTTCTGGGGGAAAGCAGCTGATCTCCAAAGTTCCCTTCCTGCCCTGTGCCTGATCTGCACAGGAGAAAACCTCTTCCAGGAAGGGACTGTGCTCCCTCTAATGCCATTTGCCCAGTCTGTTCCATGGGGATATTGCCAGCCTGGGGCAGCAGAGGCACATGCAGCTCTCAGCACTCCCTGCTCCAAGCACAGCTCTGGGCTCCTTTGCACACTGCCTCTGCCATGGGGTTTTCTCCAGGAGAAGCCAAGGAATTGCTCATGGAAGGGTGCAGATTAAGTTATCCCAAAGGGAAGCAAAGAGTAAGTACTCCAGGAAGAGCCCTTGGGATCTGCTGGGCTGAGGTGGGAAGGGGACATTCATTCCCTGCAGGGCCAATACACAACAACCTCCAAGCCAAAGCACAGACTGGCAGGTGGGGTCTGACAGCAGCACTCTGACAAACCTCCTTGTCATTCTTCCCTGCAGTGACTTTTGCAAGCAAACTCTGAAGCTGACAAGCCCAGAAGCTCCATCCAGCCACTCTGGAAGGAAAGGATACTCCCAGGGATGAGGCACATTCCCAGCAAACTCTCCCAACACAGCCTGGAGGCAGCGCTGGAGCTCGGGTGTGGGGCTGGGAAGGGCTGCCAGGAGCACGCAGCCCCCAGGTGGGGTGGCAGCGGCAGCAGCAAATTCCCACAGGCTGATGGCACAGCAGAGAGACAAAGGCCAGCAGTGCCCATGGGAGGTGCAGGGTTAATTCTGCTCCCTGCCCTGCCCCATCCCTGCAGGAAATCTCCAAGGGGGAGAGAAACTCTCAGGGTGCCCAAAATGCAGCATCTGTCACCCTGATCCAGCTTCAACTCAGCATGGGGGGCCAAACTCCCCCCACAGGTAAACACTGAGCTGACCTGGTCAGTCTCAAACACAGCCCCAGTTCTCACCTCCAGCCTGCTCCTGGGGCTGCTGCCACATTCCTGACAAGGAGCCCCTTTGGACAGGGCTCTCTCTGTGTCTCAGGTGCTGGGCACTGCAGGGACCAGGGCAGCCCCCTCTGGGGACAATTGGGGATTCATCCCACACCATGGGCAGGACCAGGGGCCCTCCAGTACAGGCTGGTGGGGCCAGAGCCCCTTGGGTTTGGCTGCTCAAACACCAAAGCTTTTGGCAAAGATGGGACAAGTTAAGTGGGTTTTCCTGGCCTGAGAGAGAGAAGAAATTGTTGAAATTAAGCATGGCAATTAAGTCCACTGTGGAAGTCAAAGGCTCCTGGCTTTCCCACTCCTGTTCTGATTGCTCACTAGAGGGTTTTATCCATAAAAAAATGAGAGGTGGCACCAAATAAAAGAGCTCTTTTTCAACATTTTTCCCCTACTTACTTTCATACCTAAAAAGGATGTCCATTTTTTCTTAGTGCATTCTTTGCCTAATTTTAACAGAACTGTTTTCCTTCCAGGCCCCACTTGTGGGTTCTTCACTCCTTTGCCATTGGACTTTGGACAAAGGAAGAGAAGCATCTGCTCCAAACGGGTGTCATCCTATGGGGAACACCCCCTGTACCAGCCCCAGCCTGGGCCAAGCACGCTGCCTCACTCTCCCCATTCTGGATGCTGGCTCCAATCCAGTCTGAGTTTTCCCCTGTTTTCCATGTCTAAGGACAGGAACTTGTCCTGGTCAGGGTGTAAGGCCTTAAACTGCACCTTGATCTGGGGGGCTGGGACTGGGATTCCAGCAGGGAATTCATTGTTTTACAAATAAAAGTTATTCCAGGGAGCTGCTGCTTCACCACACAGTGTCAGCAAAAGAGAGAGAACACCAAAGGTGTATCCAAAACCAAGGATGGAATGATTCCTCCTGCTTTGAGTGGGATCAGGGCTTATGCTGCCCTGGAATGACAAAGAACTTTTCCCTCAGCCCCCTAGAGAGCCCTCAAAAAGCCAAAGTGCAGCAGGGAAGGAAGGAAAGGCACCTGCTGGGGACAGCACAGCTCCAGCTGCTCATGGGGACTGGGCCTGAGTCTGGAGCCAAAAGCCCCTTCCCAGGCTGGAGGGGCTTGCCTAAAGCACCACCTCTGGGAAGCAAAGGGCTATGGAAGAAATGGAGTGGGAATTTACAATAATAATCATAATGGATCGGGAAAGAGCAACAACAGAAGCAACAATCATTCCAAGGGAGCAGGAGGGATGCTGAGCTTTAAACAAGGTTTGAGTGAGGCAGCAGCTCCTGGCAGTTCTAACCCACAGCTCCAGCTCTGCGATTCCAGGAGCACTGCAAGCTCCTCCTGCCCAGTCCCTGGCTTTGCCTCCTGCCAGTACTCGGCACCTCGGGCACGGGTGGCTGCGAGTGCTCCAGTGCTGCTGCCCCGAGGGAGCGGGAAAATGGCCACTAAACCCCTTCCCACTGGGCTGGCTCCGAGCTCTGGCTGGGGAAAACATTTGGCACCCCTGGCATTTCAATGCAATCAGTTTCCATCACTTTGAAGATGCACTGAATAAACCCAGGGCACATAAGTAAACCTCTCCCCATAAGGAGAGCCCCAGGGAATACACAATTCTTCCTATGCCTGGCCAAAGAAACCAGCAGCCAGGTTTTGGGGAAGAGACTCCAGACTCTTATCTCCTTCCCTGGCTGTAAACCACTTGCAGAGGCTTTGGAGTTCATACAAGCTTGTCAGGATTTGGCTACTTCATTTAAATTCCATTCAGATACTGGAATGGAAGTGTCCTAAAGGCACCTCACTCAGACTTTAAGCCCTCTACCACCAAAGAATTTAGATGCTCTTTTCTTAGGAACACCCCACCTCTGCTTCTTTAGGTGTCTCCATGTGGGACATCAATTAAATGCGGACAAATTTTAGAATGCAGCTTCCAAGTCAAGTTACCTGCTAGGAAATTACTCCAGCTCTCTGGCACCTTGGGCTGTTTTAAACACAGCCTGGCCCTTCATGGCTGAGGCTCTGAGCTACACAACTTGTGAGCTGGCAAGTAACAGCAGCTGAGGTCTCATCCCAGCTGTACACAAAAACAGGGAGTGGGGGCTGCACTTGGATACATGCAGGCAGGGTTGGGCCCCTTCTGAAAGCTTCAATCCCTGTTTTTCAGAGACTCAATCAGGGATAATGACATTTTCACAAAGCTCTCTTAAGGCACGTGAAAACCCGAGCAAGAAAATGGAATCAAAGCCTTTGTTCCGCTGGCCTCACACCCCAAATTCCAACGGGACAGACAAGTCCCTCTCCTCGCAAGGCAACGTCTCCTACCTGGATCTGTGCCTTCCCCAGCCTTTGGTGGCCGTTGTCTCCATCCTCCCACACCTCCTCATCTTCCTCCTCAGCAGGCCTGGCTTCCTCATCCTGCAGAGCAAGCACAGGGACACTCACCAGCCTGCTCATCCCAAACCTGGGCAGCAGGGATGGACTGCTGGGACCCCCTGGACACTCACCCCTCTGCTGGGCACCATCCCTGCTCTGCAGTCCATTCCCGTTCCTGGCCTGGCATCTCCTTTGAACGGGATGTTAAACCACAACCACTTGCTCTGCTGGGTTTTGGGACATCAGAGACTCCTCCAAGGCAGTGGACAAAGCTCCTGTTCCCACAGCCTCTGCCTCCCAAAGCCCTGCTAGGGCCAGGCAGAGCAAGGGAAACCCCTCAGTTCCTGCTGGAAATTTCCTCTTGTGCCCGTAAACCCAGGGAAATCGTGGCTGCCCCATCCCTGGAAGTGTTCAAGGCCAGGCTGGCCGCAGCTTGGAGCACCCTGGGGATGGAATGAGGTGATCCTTAAGGTCCCTTCCCACCCAAATTATTCCGCCATTCCAGGATGATTCTGTGATCTCTCCCTGCATTTATTTTGCATCGTTTCCTCTCTAATCTGAATTCCCAAATCAAAATGATTTTTTAAAGAAATCATTTAAAATTATCCCAGGAATAAAAAGGGGTGCATCAAACATACAAGAATCATTCCTACCTCCATCAAATCATTGTTAACTGGAAGCCTATTTCCTCATCTCTGTCCTTAGTTTTCCTTTCCTAGGAAACCTTATGATCCCACAGTTTCTCCAAGAGATTTACTGGGATTGCAGAAAGGTTTGCTTTGTCAGGGAGGCAAGGGGGTTTACAACACTTGTTCCTCTGCATCTTTATCCTTTCACCAGCTTTCCCCTGGAACGGTGCTGCAAGAGAAGTTCAGAATTACTAGAATTGGATCAGGTTCACCTTTTTTCCTCATTCTTTTCCAACGACTTCCAAATTCTTGGAATTATCCTCAAATGAGGCCTAGCAAGCTACTGTGAAAATATCAATCAGAGGAACATCTTGACAAGAGAAAACCACATCCAGCAGCAGCCAAAACAATGCCACTGCTATTCTTACCTGGTCTCCAGGTGCTCCAGCCAGAGCTCCCAACACCCACTGCCATTCCATGGGGGTGAGGAGGCAGTTTTGGACGTGTTCTTTGCCACGGGATGGGATAACAGAGCCCAGAGGGTCTTTGTGTCCCTTCCAAGCCACCCCATGATTCCATGATACCATCAGCACCTATACCAATTCCATTCTGGAAAGCCCAATTCCATTCCTCCCATCAACTCAGAATTTCTCCCTTCCTCTCTCTGCTCCACATCAGGCATGTGTTGCCACAGGCATGGGATGCCTCAGCATTGCCTGGGAATGCCACTCAAGGCTGCCCTGGTGGCCTCAGTGCTCCAAAATGCCCAGCTGGCTCCCGTTCCAGTCAGGAATGTCCCAAACAGCAGCGTGGGGTGTGCCCTCTGCCATCCCACCATTGGGGCAGCTCCCATAGAATGTGACCGACTTACTGGGTTTGGAATTCCTGGCTTAAAAGTCAGGTGGTGGAATATCCTCTCCTGGGAATATCCAGAAGACCAGAAGGCTCCCTGGAAGCCACAGGTCAGGGACAGAGTCAGATGAACGATCCTGAACTGGTTTTCAGGGGATGCATCCCCAGCCTGTGGCTGCAAAAACTCCAGAGCTGTTCCTTCCCCTTGGGACAGCCAGGGAAAACATCCCCAGCATGGATTTCTGACAGGAAAAACCTCACTGCCCCAGGCTACTTGGCTCCTCCCAAATCCAGGCCAGCACTCCAACAGGCTCTAAGGACAAAACAACAGCAAAGACCATCTCAGGGCACACGCCACGAGCTGGGCGTCACATTCCTCACTGGAACTGGGCTGTTCCCACATCCCTGGGACAGTCGGGAGCATCCCCCGTTCCTCACTCTTCCATTCAGGACAAAGAGACAACAGAGCTGTCAAACAGCCAGTGTCTTACCCCAACAATCCAGGGAAAACCACCTTGCTCTGGGGAGAAACATCATGCCCAGTTATGGAAAAAGCCAAAGAGCAGTACTGGAAACACTCCCGGGCATGGAGGCTCCCAGCTCCGGAAATGCAGCTCACAGGCTTCTTCCCATGGGAACCCCAATCTTGCCCGGGACTGGGCTCAGGGAGAAAGTCCTGCCCATTCCACCACTCTGGCACAGACACCCCAGGAAGGTGTCCCTGACCATGGCAAGGGGCTGAACAGGATGGTCTGTAAGGTTCTTGCCAGCACAGACCATTCCAGGAGTTTAAGGTGGATTTGAGCAGCTCCTGGGGACATGAACACCACCCACACCTCCCAGCTGGCTCAGCCCAGAGTCCATCCAGCACTCACAGAGAGCTGCTGGGAGCTGAAATTCTCCCTGCTCCCCCTGCCTGGGAAACCCTGCCTCCAGCTCCTGGGAAAGAGGAGCTGCATCCTGCTGGGTGCCCCTGGCTCTGGGCAGCTGCCGCCTTCAGGCGGGGGGATGGCTCGGGCAGCTCCGGTGACTGTTCCACCTCAATGATTTTGTGTTTTCCTGCATTTCCCTGGGCTGGAGGGGAGCAGGGGGTGCGGTGGGAGTGCGGGAAGGCAGCGGCGGGGAGGGTAAGGAGTGGGGCCGGGCACCGCACGGCGCAGGGGGGCTTCTGCTGGCACTGGAGGGGCGCGACCGTACGGAGGCGTCCCCGCCGCTGCCGGCCACTGCCCACGGGGCTCCTGCCCGCCCCCGGCGCCACTGACCCCACACCCCGTGTCCCCACACTGGGAACCACCACGGAAAATCATGCTGGAACCTCTAATCCTGAGCCCGAGCCTTGACCTTTTATCCCCTGACCTTTGACCCCTTGACCCATTCCTTGACAACCCGAGCTTTGATCCCTTACCTTTGACCATCCAGCAAGTGGCCAAGATGCCCGCGGGTGGCTACGCCAGCGAGTAGGTGAAATGGAGACCGTGGCGATCGTGCCAGACCCGAAGGCGAGCTCCTCGGGCAAAAAGATCCACGATGATGTCGAGACTCAAAGGCCGATGACAGAGATGGGTGGGAACTGCCCTGCCCAGCAAAGGCTCGGGTGATGCTGAGGAGAAACCCTCTCCCTTTACTTCCAAGGGGCCCTCCCACAACAGCCCTCTCCTCTAAGCTAACTTCCAATTGCCTCCTGGAACTCCAAAGGCCTTTCCCTTCTCCCAACCACCGCTCCCAACACTTAGCTTTCTGAAGACAAACGGACAAAATCCATCCTTGGCAGAAAAAATGCATCAGCACCTCAGATGTCAACACGTTCCCCACGGTCCGCTTTGGCAGCTGCGAAAGATGGAGAACAAGGAGAAAATTCAGCCTCTGACAACACACGCCAAAAGAGACCCCTTCCGCAAGGCCCCCTCCCTCGAAACTGCCGAGGCTCAGCGCTTACCTGCTCTCTCCAAACTTCAGCTCCACACCTGCTCACGGTACCTAAGACAACAAAACAGAAAACGTCACTGTTGCCCTCCAGAAGAGCATCCCCGGGCTACTCCACACCACTGCCCCGGCTCACCTCAAATCCTGATCTGACTCTGGAGGTGGCCAGGACAAACCTGCACAATGAAAAGGGACACGCTCAGCACGCTGCCATAGACCACTGGCCTATCAGCCACCCCACCTAAATGCCAACTCATCTGCTCGCCTCTGGCCCTTGGCACGCCCAGGGCGGCAGCAGCACCTGCAGAGAAGCAAAGCAAAAACACACAAAACATGCTGAGAGACTGTGAAACCACAGCCTCCCTGCTCCGACTGAAGTACACCACACCTATACCTTAGGCTTGCACGCTCCAGCATCCAGGGCCAGGACATCCTGCAAGTGGACCACCTAAAACACACAAACAACAACGGATGCTTAGAGCTGCTCCAAAAATTGAGACCGAGGCCGTAACAACTCATTCTGTCCACCGGTCTACTGCTCACCTCGCTCCATCGCCCCTGACTGCCAATATCCGGCATTACTTCCAAAAAAAAAAAAAAGACATGGAACAATGCTATAACATAGTAGCATGACATAGCCCAGCAGGACTGCAGAGAGGGGCAGAGAGGGAAAGCCGGCCAGGATCTCGTTCCCAGCCCTGAGCAGGGGCTTTACTGGCCTGACTGTCCTGTACTACCCGAGCTCTGGGGACAATGAACCAGGCTCAGTCCCTGCCTCACCACTGGCACCCTGAAATTCTGGCACTGCAAGAGTCAGGGGAGGTTTCAGCAGTGATTTCAGCAAGGTCAGAGCCGCTCCCAGCAAAAGCTGTTCTTAGACTACTCCTGGCTGAAGAACCCAGAGTACCTGCCACTGCAGGATGCTTGTGACTTCCAGGTGGAGGAGAAGGGTGGAAACAATCCAAGATGAAGACAGAATGATGAACACAGCAAAGAGGATTTCTGTATGCTCTGCACTGTTTTGTCACGTTCAGCCCTTCCTGGGCTGTTCTCTGCTTGTTGTTCTCAAGATCAACATCTCCGACTAAGGGCGGGTGATGTGAATTCCAAGGAAGTACAATTCAATTCTCCCCTAGATCTTTCCCTAAAGTACAAGATACTGATTCACCTCCCTTCCCACCAGAGCCAATCAAAGACTATCCAAAAACGTAAACTATGATAATGCGGAATCTGGTCTCCATTAGAAAAATTAATGTAGTATTTTTTATCAGAGCTTTGGTTAAATGTAACAACGCAGGAAGTGCCTGTGCTCAGGTTATTGGAGAGTGCGAGGTTTTCTCATCGCATCAGCCCTGTCAGCTGACAAATGTGGCTGTGCACTAAGGCACAAAGCACCGACGTTTGCACACTACAGCTGGAATCTGCTATCTCCGTGTGCAGACACAACCACTGCTCATCACAGATAAACCCACAAGGGCTGCTCCAGCACTGACTTACCTGGGGAAAAACCAGCACTAAGAGGAGCAAAATAAAAAGCATGGGAGTAGTAGTTTCACCCTGAGCAGCTCCGTGAGATGGGCAGGAATCAGAGAATCCCCTGAGTAACTCTGAACTTGCTTTTCCTGATCACCTTTCACAGAATCCATAGCAGCAACCCATGAACATCCCGTGTGTAGGTTTATTCCAAAACCCACTCGCAGAAACATCAGGATATTGCACCTAAAGCTGCCTCTGCCAGAGGGAAGCAAGAGCTGGGGCTGGGAGAGGAAACAGGCAGGAACTTGCTCTCAGGAGAGGCAGTACGTGGGCTGCTGGCACTGCCAGCAGGAGGACGCAGGTGGGAGCAGGTAAAATTCCAATACAAAATGCAACTGGGGAATGTGACGGTGCAGAGGCTGTAGGTTGGCAGTCTAAGACTTTGGGGTTTATCACAGCTCTGCAAAAGCACCGAATTTCGCCAGCAGGTACCACTCATCCTCCTCAGGACAAGCTTCCAAGAGTTCATCTCTCAATTTGTGCCCCAGTGTGGGCCAAGTGCTGGTGGAGCCTGGGCTGGCACCCTGAGCTCTCACCCCAGCTGGCACCCCCAGGCCTTTCCAATGTGCCACTGCCACCCAAGCCACAATGGTGGGGCCTGAGGAAAGGAAGGAATGAGGAGGGACTTAGGACACAATCCTGCCCTTCAGACAGGCAGATTTACCTGTGCTCCAGTCTCAAGGGGGCTCTCAGTGGATAACTCAAGCATCCCACGTGGGACACTGGGGCCAAGGAGCAGCTGGAGGCAGCTCTGTCACCTGGGCTACCTGTGTGTAGCCATATTTAGCAATAACTGAATTGATTGAAATAAAGGGTAAAAGCTTGACTCAGCCTGTAACTTTCACCTTTCTTTCAAGTGCAAAAAGAAGCAGAAAAATCCATTCATATTGATGCTTTCCAGCTATGTCTCTTTCAGATTCCCAGGTATTCATCCCCTCACAGAGTTTTAGAGGTGACACAGAAGAAAGTTCTTTGCGTGCTGCCAGAAAAACGAGATTTCTCCCATTTTTTATTTTCACACCTAAAGTATGAAAACATTATCATCACACAGAATAGTTCTGCACACTCTCCTCTGGGCAAGGGGAAGATTCCCTGATAGGCAGATTCCAACCCCTCCTGTCCATATTTACATCCCTAAGGCCTCAGACCCTCTGTAGGTAACCACGGGGTTCCCAGGTGAGAGGAGTCACTGTGAGAACAGAATTAAACCCCAAAGCACCTCTGAGGAGACAGCGCCTGACTCTGGGAGTGCCTCCCTCTCGCGTGGAAGGTGTGGCTTACTCAGGAGTTACTCCAGGAGTTCCTACTCTGCCCAGGCCAGGCCTGCTCCAGACACTCCCCGTGCCCTCAGAGCCACAAACCCAGCTCAGGGCTGGGCTCAGAGCTCCAACACCACCAGGAATGAGCACTCCCTGAGCCCCCTGCCCTCCCAGCCCTGCTCTAGGCTGGGCAGGCACTGAGGGGCTCACTGACACCTCCAGGGTGGCTCTTTAAAGGTGGTGGCACAGGTGCTCCACAGCAGACCTGTGCCAGACCCAACTTCTCCACGGGCAAGGAAGAACCTCCCAAAGCAGGTGACACAAAAAGCTCTGGTGTGGCCCAGGGACTGCTCAAGGTCACAACCAAAATTAGTTCTGAGCTCAGGGTGGTGTCACTTCAGTTCCCTGCCACTGCTGCCACTTCCTGCCACCTTCAGCTTTTGCTCCAGGCACCAAAATATGATTTTTTCAAGGCCAGCCCATCTAAACTATCTGAAATTGCAGCCTGGCCAATCTCGGGAGCTCCCAGACTCACTCATGAGGATGAAGTGACAGACCAGCAGTGAGCACTTCTCCCTCTTCCAGCCAAGCTGTGAATTCTCCCTCAGCTTCAGCAACCACTTTTCGTGCCAGTTCCTGAAGAGAATCTCGTGCTGAACATCCATCACTTTTTCAGTGCAGAGCATTTGGCTTCATCCTCAAGCCCTAGAAACACTCAGCTAAACCAGCACTAAAACCTGATTAAACTTGCATCCTGCACAGCACAATGAACTTGGACTTGGGCAGGAATCAGAATATCTGGGAATGAAGAGAACCCAAGAGCTCGGAGAGGTTTGCTTTGCCCTTGTCCTGCCTTGGGCTCCTGGCTCTGCCACAGCAGTTACAAGAAGCAGAGCAGCGACCTCCCCTCCCCTCCTCATCAACACAAACCCCCAAAAGCAGAGTTTGTCTCTCTCAGACCCACCTTGAGCTGTGTCCGCAGCAACAACGAGGCTGTTGAAAGCAGCAACCCCACAGCTCGGCGTCTGCAGGGCTGCACCCTCTCCATCCTACAGCCTCTCCATCTCCCCACAGCTTGGAGTGATCTGTTCTCCCAGTTTAGAGAAGGTGACACCAACCTCACTTTGGTTTGGGTACAAACTCTGAGGCAGACACTGAAGGCAAAGGAAGACGAGGCCTTGGTGGGAAGGGACCTTAAAGCCCATCCAGTGCCACCCCTGCCAAGGGCAGGGACACCTTCCACTGTCCCAGGCTGCTCCAAGCCCCAGTGTCCAGCCTGGCCTTGGACACTGCCAGGGATCCAGGGGCAGCCACAGCTGCTCTGGGCACCCTGTGCCAGGGCCTGCCCACCCTCACACGGAAAGATTTCTTCTGCGTATCTACTCTGAACTGAAGTTTAAGTATCTAAGCTCAAGTTTAGTTATTGCTGAGCCTCTGCTGAAGATAACTGAGACACCATAGTAGGAGAGAAAGGAAACAGGCCTGTAGAACAAACCACAGGCGAGTAACAAACCAAAATGATGTGGCCAAGAACAATTACTGCCACAGAAAAGAAACCTCAGTCACCAAAAACTCCAGTCTATTCCTACATCCTCACCCAGGGGGACTCCAAACACGACACTGCAACTCATGCTCCTCCCAGCTCCACACACACATTGCTGGGACCTCTTGCAAGCTGCTCGAGCTCTCTCCACGTGCCAAATCTGCCCATGGCAGAGGTGCTGCTTTCCTGGCTCAGCTCCCAAGACTCAACTCTCAGTATTTCCGCCCTCAATACTGTAAATTTCTGGTGATCTGGAGCAAAGATTTCTGGCTTGCTGTGTGGCTTCTCACACAGAACCTGACCCCAGGGGCTCAGTCTCACTCTCTCCGTGTTTGACACAAGTCATAAAGCAAGAACTGCAAAGACATTTCGAGGCAGTATCAGGGGCCTGAGACAGCTTTTGAGATCAAAGTTGAAATCTACTGTTTTCTTTCCTTGCTGTTAAACTGTACTGGAGTCCTGGGGGCACTTTTGGGCGCCACAGTATACAAAAGATACAAAGCTGACAGCATCCAAAGAAGGGACATGGGGATGGGGAAGGGTGTGGAAGGACCATGAAAGAGCTGCTGAGGGCACTGGGTTTGTTCTGGTAGAGAAGTGTGAGGTCAGAACACATCGGGGGCTACAGCTCTGATCTCCGCTCCCTGGGACACAGACAGGACCCAGGGAGCAGCTGGAGCTGGGCCAGGGCAGGCTCACGCTGAGATCAGGGAAAGGCTCTTCCCCCAGAGGCTGCTGGGCACTGCCCAGGCTCCCCAGGGAATGGGCATGGCCCCGAGGCTGCCAGAGCTCCAGGAGCGTTTGGACAGCGCTGCCAGGGATGCCCAGGCTGGGGCTGTTGGGGGGTCTGGGCAGGGACGGGGGTGGGACTGGGTGATCCCTGTGGGCCCCTTCCAGCTCAGGATATTCCAGGATTGTCTCACTCCCCAACAGGGGAGAGTCTGCTCTCACACAGAGCTGCAAACACACTGTGCAGGAGGCAGCAAATGACAACAATTGACATTGATACATTAATAAAGCCAAGATATTAAGCAAGCCAAAAGATAAATTTTCCCTTTTGTTCCTGACCAACAAGACCTGTCCCAGTCCCAGTCCAGCCACTAAGCAACTCCAGTGTGACACAGGGACTGTCTCACACCTCGAGGCCGACACACAACAGCAGCACAGCACCGGGAGTTTAATCACGTTTCCCTCATTAGAGGAGACAATTAATGACCGCTCAGGTGCACAACCACTCCTGCAGAGCGCTTCACTAGACCCCGTTCTGCAAGAACTCCCCCAGGCTGCAAAGCCCCATTTGCCAGGGACCTGAGAGAAGAATTCGGTAGTTTTAAAGGAATGTCAGGAACTAGGAATACACCTGAGTGTAGGAACCGAGAGTGCCGAGAATATTTCTCGGTTTCCATCTCGCCCGATCCATCTGTTACGGCGCAAGGCAGAGGCAGGTCCCTACCTCCCGAGCCTGGGGTCCTCCCATCAGATGAGCCATGCGCGCGGCCAGGGGCGGTCCCGGAGCTTCCATCGGGCCCTCCCGCTATCCCCACGCGGCCCGGGTTCGCGGCCGCTTCCGCGTTTGAACGGCGGCGCCTGCTGCTGACGTCATCACTCCCGCCGCTTCCATCCCGGCCTTACTTCCGCCTTCGGGAGCCCTCGCTTCCACGCCTGCGCGGCGCGGCATCGGCCGCCCCTCCTCAGTGCCGGTTACCCCGGCAACGCCGCTCGCGGCTCGAGCCGCTCCTGGCCCGGCCCCGGCCCTGCCCGGGACGTCAGCCCCGGCCCCGCTTCCAGCCCCGCCCCGGCCCCGCTTCCAGCCCCGGCCCCGCTTCCAGCCCAGCCCCGGCCCCGCTTCCAGCCCCGCCCCGCTCCCGCTTCCAGCCCCGGCCCCGCTGCCAGCCCAGCCCCGCCCCCGCTTCCAGCCCAGCCCCGGCCCCGCTTCCAGCCCAGCCCCGGCCCCGCTGCCAGCCCCGCCCCGGCCCCGCTTCCAACCCAGCCCCGTCCCCGCTTCCAGCCCAGCCCCGGCCCCGCTGCCCGGCACCAGCGCTTCCCAGGCCAGCCCGGTCCCGCCCACGGTCCCGGCCGCCCGCCCGGCACCTCCAGCCGCACACGGACGCTTCAGCTGCCACGCCGATACGACCGATAAGCACAGCACCTCCAGCCAGCAGTGCAATTCTTTCGGCTACTGCAGTTCCATCCTAGGAGCTTTCGGCAGCTACACCTCCTACCAGCTCTGTGTCCACACAGCCCCCGTCTGCACCGCAGCCACAGCCGTGGACACACAGCAGAGACATTTCAACAGCTGCCGTGTCACCACGGCATGTACCCCCTATCATCACTCTGATAACACCACTCAGAGGATTATCACAACAATCACACGATGCTGAACCATGTTTCCCGTGCCATTTCAGCGAAACAAATACGATTTTATCTCCAGAACAGAAAGAGGACTTTCTCAACTATACGTGGACACCTCTTCCATCACAACAGGACCAAGCACGTGTTATTAATAGTGACGTCTCGCATCGAGACATTCCATTTCATGCACATTCTTCTCGAACTTCTCAGGGACATTCAGCTGATTTTATGGGACTTTTTCATCCTCAAATGCCTGCTCAACACTTCAGTGAGAAGGATATAGTGACCAGCACAGCTTCAGAAAGCATTCCTCTATCTTCCCAAGCTTCATCTCCTTTTTTTACAACAACCAATACAACTCCAACTTCTCATATGCCTTCTTCACAGCTTCGAAATCCACAACAGGCATCTGATCCCTCATTTTTCCACCGTCGCTTTCAGCTTTCGGATGACTTTGTTCGTCACCTTTATTTCCGACTCAGAGAACGTGCAGATTATCTGCCTCCAGAGGTTGCAGCACTGGGTCCCCACCCCTCACCCATCCCGCATGCTGGCAGTACCCTACCCAGATCCACTGCACCCTCTCCTCCAGTGGCCAGATCACAGCCACCTGCGATGGCAGGTTCAGCCACTCCTCGTTTATTTCCTTACAGTGCACAGCCGCAAATACCGACCCCTATTCCTCATCCAGGAGGGGGAGAAGAACATGGAATAATAATAAAATAAGAATTTTAAAGTTGTTTATTTTATATTAATTTTTTTTAATTTTATGAGAGAACTACCTACCCCATGACATTTGAGTTTCAATTATTAATTCAGTTAAGGTTCTCTTTAAAGTTTGTTTCATCCTCTCTACCCGTCCTGAACTCTGTGGGTGCCATGGGATATGTAGTTCTCTCATAAAATAAAAAAAACAAAACAAAAAAAACAAAAAAAAAAAAAAAAAAAAAAACAAAAAAACAAAACCCCAACAACTTTAAAATTCTTATCCCTTAGACCCTATGTTTCCCACCCAGCATGAAGCATACTTGCTTTCTTCTGTGTTAATGAGTTCTTTTGAATTTATAAATACTTGTATTAGCGGTGATGGCGCCCGCCCGCGGAGTGATCCGCCGGAGGGACTATTTGTGATGCGCTCCTGCCCGCGGAGGGATCAGCGCTGATGCCGCCCCGCCCGCCCAGCTGCTCTCGCTGCCTTTTCCCGCTCTCCCCTCTGCTCCCAGCGCTTCTCCTGCAAAGGGCGCGGCTTTTCCTGGGCTCTTTTCCTGCCGGGCTGCAGCGAGCGCTCCCCTCAAGGAGCAGGGGCAGCTTTGCTCGCGGCGGCAGCGATTCAACAGAGCAGGCCCGGAACAATTCCTGCTTAGCCGGGCTTTGAGCACATTCCTGAGCCAGCACGGCAGCAGCGAGTGAGGCAGCGGCACATGAAGGAGGCTGCGGCTCTGGCCAGGCTGGGGTGGGGTTCCTCTGTAATAGAAGAACATGGAGAGACAAACCAGAAAGGGCAGGAAAAAAAGAAAAAGCCAAGACAAACTAAACTTTTTTTTAAAAATAATCCGGATCCAGAGGGACTTCTGGCTGGAGAACTTCCTGGGGAGCAATCCTGCCCCTCTGGGAGGCAATGCCAGGGCAACTCCAGCTGAAACCTGCACACAAACACCACAAAGATTTCAGATATTTGCAGGAAGCATCCACTTAGCAACTGCTGCTTAATAATTTATTCCCTTTCCCATTAAATGGTACATTCAGTCCACAAGACTTCAACACCTTTCTGGTAGTTTTATTTACAGTCTGCAGCGTGTTCTGTAAAACACAGGAGTGCTCACAGACACACACGCACAACACAGGGATTTGCAAACATTTAAAGAAGTACAGTTTATTCCAAAGGAAGTCTACGCACTACCTTTTCCATAAAAATTATAAAAAATACTTTAGTTACTGTATTCTACCTAAACCAAGATACTTGAGAATTCTTCCACAAGTGATGCCCCCTCCCCACAAAGGGCACTCCGACAAGAAGAAATTCAGGAGACTGCATCACCAAATAAAATCCTAATGGCAACTGCTTCAATGCACCAGAAGAACAACGAATTCCCACTCTGCATCCAGCAATCCCTGCTCTGCAGCCTGTCTGCATCTGCTTTTGTAGGGCTTGTGGGGCTTTTGCATTCACTTCCTTCTCCAGGGCAGTTCCCACAAACAAAGAATGACTGAATTTCTGCAGACTGTCACTCGGCAATCCTGCATTTCACACATGCAAAGGGAAACACTTTCCTTTGAGCCCTTTATTTCAAGGAGTCTCTTTTTTACTGAGCATCCAGTGAGAACAGTGCCCAGTTGTGGCTGTTATTATTTCTCTGCTTTTGCTGCGTGGCAATATTGAGCTGGAGCTCTGCAGAACACCCACTGCAGCCCTTGTCTCACTGGGGCACACCGAATTGACAAAAAAAAGGCACAAAGATGAAACTCCTAAAGCAGCAGCAGCCCCAAGTCACTGAGCTGCTGCTTCCCACCACCAACACTCTGTGTCTCAGCAAACACTTCCAACGCACGAGCCAAGGCCACAGGGGAGTGAAAAGCCCAGAGCCTGCGGGCAGGACAAGCACTCCATTGATCAGTAACAAACCAACACAGCTCAGCTGGATGGTGCACTTAAGACTGGACCTGGAAGCATCAGGAAAAGCCATTGGAACACAAGCTCAGCAGCACAGAATCCATTTGGCACCAGCTGATGAGATGGGAGGCTCTGTGTGGGACACGTTGTGCATTCAGCTTCAACTATGCCACAGCTCCACAGCAGCGCTGAAAAACTTCTGCTTTTAACAGTTGGAGAGGATTTTCTCAATGGAAGTGAAGCTGTCATTAACAGAGGAACAGCACACGATGCACAACATAACCTGCAATAAAAAGCTTTTGCTTTCCAGCATGTAAGCATCCAGGTTACTGGACTTCAGCTCATGGAAACGAATCTGATGATAGATTTTTTTTTAATTTTTCTTGGAACTAAAAAAGTAAAATCTTCCATAAAAGGATAAAGCACAAAAATACTCTCTCAGTACGTCTCAGGAAGCCATTTAATACCTTCCATGTCCTAGGAACAACTAGGCAAAACACTTGGAAAGTGTGAGCAGTAGAAATGTTGACCATTGAATGTTTGGCAGCCGTGTGCTCCAGCCCCTGGGAGGGGCTTGTCCCCCACTCCACACCAGTCCTGCAGCTCCCCAGCTATTTCTTCTTCTTCTTCTTTGGGGGCTCATCCTCAGAGCTGCTGCTGCTGCTGCTGCTGGAGGAGCTCGGATCCGAGTCGAAGTCGGAGGAGGAGGAAGAGCTGCTGGAGGAGGAGGAGGGGGAGGAGGAGGAGTGTTGGGTGGAGTCGCGGGAGACAAGCACTCAAGGCATCATGTTCAGCAAGTCTCGATTTATTTTTCAAAACTACACTTACTTATAGTACCTTTAATTAGCTCATACATATTGCAAAAGTCGAGCTCCTCATTGGTGGGAGCTATTCCGTGGGATCTGCAAACACGGTGGTCTTATCTTCCTCTTCCGTATGGTTTCTGTCTTCTTACTTATCTGAATGCACATTCTGTTATCTATGCAACCTCTTGCTCAAGGACTCAGTGTCTGCATCTTTACTAAGCCTGCTGTGTTATCATGACCTTTGCTTTTTAGCCATTCTTCAGAAAGACTCTCAACAGAGGAGGAGCTGTCCTCACTGTCACTGTCCTCGGAGGAGGTAGAGGAGTCCTGGCTGTCAGAGGAGTCGCTGGCTGAGCTGTCACTGCTGCTGCTGCTGCTGGAACTGGTCACACTTTTGGACCTGGGAGAGAACAAAGAGCTGAGCACAGCCCTGCCAGAGCCCATGGCACCGTGTTCTCTGCTCTGCTGTAATTATCCAAAGATCAATTTGTTGCCTTGAAAATTTCCAGGCCTCACCACCTAAGATGAATTCCTGTGCCCTCCCTCCCTTTCCCACTCCTGGATGAGTGGATTTTGGCCATTTGAGCAACGGCAGAGTGGCCCCAGGGCATGACATAGGCCAGCAGGACTGCAGAGAGGGGCAGAGAGGGAAAGCTGGCCAGGATCTCGTTCCCAGCCCTGAGCAGGGGCTTTACTGGCCTGACTGTCCTGTACTACCCGAGCTCTGGGGACAATGAACCAGGCTCAGTCCCTGCCTCACCACTGCAGCAGGAATTCTGTCAGTTGTGACCGAACTTGTCCAGCGAACACATCCTACAAGCTCCTTCCTGGGCAGTTATTAATAAGGAAAACCAAGAGACTGTAAACAACCTTAAAGCAGGATACCAAGCTCCAGCCTTTTCTTTGAGAAGCAAATATGGCTAATTTGTGCCTGCTCAGAATCAGAAGGAGCAGCTGATCTCCTGGCAAGAGCCCAGGGTGGAGCACGCAGTAGAGCTGGGACACTGTGGTGGGGTCCTGCCACGTTCCTCACCATGGGGCTGCCGAGTCCCTGGGAAGTGCCCGTTCATTGGGTCACCCTGCTGCCAGCAGTTGTTTCCCACTCCACATTAATGTTTCATCTCCGGCATTTCAAATGCTTTGCATTTCGGTAGGAGCAGGGAGCCTGTCTCCCATGGCAACAGTGCCAGGAGTCCAGGACAGGAGAAGGAGCTGAATGGGAGCACAAACTGGAGAGGTTTCTCACCACAGCTCAGCTGATTGCTGTTACTGAAACCCAGTTCTTGCAGTAAATCAATCCCAAGTGTTTGCTCCTCCATTCTGCCACAGCTCACCTCAAATACCACTGGATTTGGAGCCTTTCAGTGGCCAGGGCAGCTCCGGGTGCCCCAGGCAAGACCTTGGTGGAGACTTTCCCTTGTCAGCAGTTTGCCAGGGGACCCTCAGAACACCTATCCTGTTGTTTTCATCCATGGAACTAGTGGGATTCTCAACCCTGCAAGAGGCAGAAGCACCAGCAATCCTGGCCCTTCCTCACTAGGACTTTCAAAATAAGCCAAGGTCTTCTGTGTCTGTTCAAATTAGCTTTAAAGGCACTGATTTAACAGAGAGGGTATTCCCCCCCGCCTGAAATTCACTGGGAATTAGAAATGGACACAAAATAAAAATGAATGATTCCTACTCCTCCATCCCTTACTCTTCTCATCAGTCCACAACACTCGCCCCATGTGACAGAAAAGAGAAGGCACACTCAGGTTAGGGTTAAACTGTGTTTACGTTCTCTTTTCAGGCCAAACTAAGGAAGCACATCCAAAACCCCCGTGCTTCAGAGTTGGTGCATTTCCTCTTCAGGCCGCTGGAACTGGTAAATCTTATTCCCAGGTCTCACTGGGAACTCCTTTTATTTCTAGTTCACACTTACAAGTAGATAGATTGTGCAACAGGGTTGGAAAACTGCTCATACCTGGCCACAGCTTTCTCAGGAACTTCCAGAAGCAATGCCGGTTGTTCCTGGCCTCTGATCCGGTTTGAAGCTTGAAGTAAATACAGGAATCCCAGCAAATATGAATCCTTCCACCGGGTCAATAAGGCATTACTGTGAACAAAAGGGGCAGCCAGCTGGAATCCCCACTGGGAATCTGTCTGGTCTCACCTTCAGGCAAATACGGCTCAGTATTTGCACTGAAAATGCTTGGAAGCAGAAATCCCAACTTGGAAAAGGAGCCACAAAGGAATAGCAAGATACTTTCCATTTTTTGAAGTGTCAGCTTCTGACACTTCACTCGTCTGTAACAACAGCTCATTTGTAGATCAGCTCTTCCTTTGACTCCAATCCAAAAAAATCTCATGTTCCCTTGAACTGTCCAGTCTCCTTCAAAGACTTAGGTTGATGTTTCTTGCAGTGACTGTGCTGATCCAAGGATCAGCTTTGTCTTTGCTTCCTGCTCATCTGTGTGTCCCTGGTTTGACATTTTGACCGTTTCCTGCAAGTTCTCTCCTCTTTGTGTGGTTTGTGTGTGACCCAGATCATCAACAGCTGCGGTGGCCCCGAGCTGGCCCCGTCTGTCCTCAGCCCACTGCTTTCTAAAGACACCACCGATTTCCTGAGAGGACACCTGACACCCAAAGAGATAAACCTCTGGGATTCCCTGGGGGAGACATGGACCAGATCCAGGTAAGGACAGAGCTGCCATCTCCCCAGGCTCCCCACGCAGACGGGATGCTTGGATTCCCTGATGCTCCTGCTTCTTCTTTCAGGGGATGCCCTGAAAGACACATTCTTCGTGAATGTCCCCTCATATTCCCACTTTCTGTCCTAGAGCCGAGTGGCCCCGAGACACGAACATCCCCACCTACATCCCCAAATTCCACAACGGCTGGGAACCACCCACAGAAATCTTCCGTGGAGCTCCCTGGGAAATAGACATTGGACACTTGCAAGAGGAAGGTTAGTCCTGTGTCCCTGTCTCTTCACTCTCCCTCCCCCTTTTCCAGAGAAATGGAGCTGCAGGGGTAGTGGTGGCGTGCAACAAGTAGTTGGCTCAAAACTCAGTTGGATCTGGTTGCCCCAGTTAAATACAGAAAGCAAATGAGGCTGGAAAAGGGCAGCAATAATGAGCCTCTCCCAATCCAAGGCAACAGCACCCTACAGCGTAACTGAGCTCCAGGGACACAGGCTTCCCTGGAGAACACCTTGACCAAAATCTGCCAGACCATGACTCATCTACCACTATCCCTCTCCTTTTCTCCGATCAGCTTTCCCCTTTCCTGGTAACACTGACTCCATGTCTGCCTTTCCAGCTCTCCTCAGCCAATGGATATCCTTACTGGAACTCCTCACTCAAGCGTGGCCAGACGGCTGAGCAGACACAGGTCGGGGATGCCTTCAAACAGAACATCACTCCACATGGAAATAGGTGATGGATCCGCACGCCCGGAGCTTTGGCTCCCGCCTCGGAACCTCATGAACGCACACGGACACGTACAGTGACACTGGGACGTTTGGGCATCCTGGAGACAACTCCCTGCCACTGTTAATAACCACCAAGGGAAGACAAAGATCAGCTGAGGGGTTATTCCCATAAGCACTGTCTGCTGTTTAACCCCCAGCAGCTCTGCAAGGAAAGGAATCGCAGGTGTTTTCCACCGCAGGAGGCAAAAATATTGACTGACTTCATCAGTCCATCCATAGGTCTTGTTTCCCAACATCAGCCCAGCAAAGTGACCTTAAGGATCAGGTGCCAAAGATGCTGCACTGCGCTTTGGCTCTCCATGTGTGTAGAGATGCTGGAATCATGGAATCACAGAAGGGATTGGGTGGGAAGGGACCTTAAAGATTGTCCCGTTCCAACCCCCTGCCATGGCCAGAGACACCTTTCACTATCCCAGGTTGCTTCAAGCTCTGTCCAGCCTGGCCTTGGACACTGCCAGGGATCCAGGGGCAGCCACAGCTTCTCTGGGCAACCTGTGCCAGGGCCTCAGCACCTTCACAAGGAAGGATTTCTTCCCAATATCCCATCTAAACCCACCCTCTGGCAGCGGGAAGCCATTCCTCCTTGTCCTTTCACTCCAGGCTCTTCAAGTCCCTCTCCAGCTCTCTTGGGGCGCCTTTAGGCACTGGAAAAGGCTCTAAGGGCTCTCCAGAGCCTCCTCTTCTCCAGGCTGAACATTCCCAGCCCTCCCAGCCCGTCTGTGTAATGATCTAGCTCTTGGAGCACTTCCTGGCCCTTCCTGTCTGATATTGCGCTGGTTTATTAAAGGAAATTCTGACTCTTTCTGCTATCTCTGTGTATTTATCTCCAAAGGACTGTGAGTACGGAAGAGTCATCCCCTATGTTCCTCAGCTCTTCTTTGGGGAACTCACCTATAAATGGAACTGCAGAAATGGGGAGGGAGGAAAAGGAAACAGGATGTGAATCGAGCACCTGCATAGTGACCACAGATGTCCACTGCTAGACAGACACTGATGTCAGGCAGATCATGCCCTCCAAATAGTGCTCAGAAAGAGAACAAGTTTGGGATTTCTGAAACTGCTCTGAATTGGATTTACTTAAACAGATGTCATTAGTAAAAGCAATCAAAGAAAGAGTTTTGATCCCTCTTCCAAGTTGATGCCACTTATCATGTATCTTCCCTGCATTCTTCTAGGGAAGCTGTTTTTGATGTTGTCCTGTCCTTCTTTTTATAAGGGAGCAAAAATACTTTATTAAGTATTACTCTTTCAGTTTTGTTTCCTCTCCTCTTCTGAGATACAGTAAAGTGAACATTCAGCAGAATAGTTTTGTATTTTTTGAACACAATTCTTCTTTTATCCAACTGAGGCCCTTCTGTGATCATGAAAAAACAGAAACTGTTGTGAACTACAGTTTACACTCATAAGAGGTTGACATGGGTCAGTTCTCCAAGGTTATTCTTAGTTCAACTGCTGTGTAAACTGTTGATGTCACTGACTGGAGGCTGCTCTTCAGGACATTATAGATATGATAATTATATGACAGAAAATGCAACATATAGTTGAATCTGACCTTCAAGTTCACTAGCTTAAAAAAGGAAAAAAATGTCTGTAAGAAATTTGCTGCTTTTCCCATTACTAAGATGTAATAAATGCCTTCAAGTTTATACTCAGTCGACAGCATATACACATGGACAGCAGTGCCCATCCATCTTCAAGCTAGGGTACATTTTAAGTGTCAATGATCACTGCCTCCAGAAAGCATTTTTGAGACAAAACAGGCAAAGTCTTTTGCATATCTAGACAATCATCCAATACTAGGATCTTCACTCTCACATAAACACTTCATGTTTTTCCACAGAGGAATCTGAGATAGATTTTTCTGAGAAATAACAAACCACCAAAAATTAATTAAATGACAAACAAGGGAAAAGCACCACTTCCTCACTCAGCACATTTTCCTTGATTTTCATTAAGCATTCAGATTTACAGATGCTGATATTGCCACAAGAGCAGTTTTTTTCTGGTTTAACTTCCTCTTCCAGTAGAGCAAGCACAGCTGCAAAATGCAAGCTCACTTCTAGGCTCTCTTACACATCACCAGTTTACCACATTCCAACCAGTCACAGCTGTGCAACACCCCGTCAGGGTACTGGGATTACTGCAGTGCCACAGACAGTTTAAGTGAGGCTCATGGAGCTGTACAATTTTAACTATGTTTTATATGTATAATTAAATGATGCATGACATAGAAATAAGCCAGCTGTACTGAAACTGAACAAACTAACTGCTCTGATGCAACAGTTAAGCATCTCATCAGTTCTAAAATGAAACAGGTTTAAAGCAAAAACAATATAGAGAACAGAATGCTTGACACTGTTAAATAGCATGGTCAAAGGATAATTTTTGAACATTAAGGAAATGCACTCACCCAGTCAAATTTTCAAAAGAATTCCTGGCACCAAAATGTTCTCTGTTTGCTTTTTCACCATGTTTTAAGAATGGATCACTCTGGGGGAAGAAAATCCTGTGCGCAAAACACTGCGTGAAACTAAACAATCCTTAAACATGGCTAATTTCCATGTGGAGCTGATGATTTAGCACTGTCATCCTTCAGCAGAGGAGAAAGAACTACCTGTCTTTAGTTTATTTAGGTAAGATGAAAAAAGTGAGGAGCGTGAATTTGATCTTGCTTCAATTTACTTCAGTGGAAAAACTCTTGCCATGACTTCAGTGAGAATGAGACTGCATCTTAATTCATTCTATATGGAGAAAAACAAATCAGCTGAGAATAATGCTTTTGTTTATTAGATGTAAATTACTACCACAGTCGTTTTTAACAGTGCTAAGTAAATCCTGCTTTAAAAGCCAAACGTTGCCTTCAGTCCTGCTTATTCCTCTGTACTGTGTCACAATGCAGGATTCCTGGTCCTCTGACCAAGTCACCGCTGTCACAGTAAGCATGGCTTGCTCTGGGGAATGGCCACATTCCCACACGGGAATGATAGATGTTTGTGGATGTCACTGGTGACAATGTCCAAATCTGGGCTAGGGCATGCCCCCCAGCCAAGAAACTAGGGTGCACACTTTTGTAATATAAATGCATTCACTGAGAACACAGACTACACTTACTAAAATGTCCATGAAAAGCAGCCAAGTAAATCAAATCAATAGGGTTAAATTTGCAATTAGGATTCTCTCTTTCGGCAGGAAAATTTTAGGATAGCCACAAATTGAGAAAAATTTGCTTTTTTTTCTTCTTTTTCTCAGAAGGCAATCAACCTTCTGGTCTGGCTATTCTTTACTTCTCCCTATGAAGTAAAATCTAAAAAGACACACACACGATATTTATGGAAGGACCTCCCAATGAATTAGGAAAAATTATTACTCAGAAGATCTAACAGAAACAAGACTGTCTACACTGTATGAATTAAACATACATGAATTAGGACACTGAGCCTTCCATTCTTTAGTAACAGAACTGATGCTGTCCTGAAAATGACATTAATGAATTAGACTGGTATATGAAAACCTTCTGCATCTGCTCTAGAGGTTGGAATGAGGATGTTAAATGAGGCAGCAGACAACAAGGACGTGCTGCTTAGGGAAGCTGAATATCACTTCTGTGCTTGTGGAGTTCTGCAGTTTGGATGAAGGTCACAGGTTATCTCCAGCTACATGAAAATGAGTGATAAATACACACTGTTGGTCTTAGACTGAAAGCAGTACTGGGCAAAGAGAGTCAAAATATGGAATATTACTCAAAATCATCCCCTGGTTTTCTAAAGATCATAATCTTCTATTAGAAGACAGTTTGTTACCTTCTCCTAATAGTAAAGCTGTAGTAGTAAAAGCACCTCAATCTTGTAGAAGTATCTAAGATACACAGAATAAGTAAGGTATATGCAGTGAGAGCACCCTAAAAACATCACAAGAGGAGTGACAATTTCTGGGATAGTAATGACATGAACGAGTATCTAAACGTTAAGTCTGAGTGAATAAGAGAATTTTTCAACTAATGGATCAGGGAAAATGTGAAAGGATGAGATATGTGATTAAAGATCATAGTGTATTCGGTTAACACAGGTGGAAAATATATGACTTTGATTCTGTACTACAACATATTTTAATTGATTTGTGTGTAGTTTTAGTTTTATACATGCACAATTTTTTAGAACACATCTTTAGACTGGGACAAACAATAAAGGAAATCCATTGTATGACTTTACATTGATCCCAACATCACTCACTGGAATATCTTAACATTTCCTGCACAGATTCCCATTCGTTAAGATGACAACCTTGAGAAGAAGGAAACCTGTAACTGCCATTCAGAGAAGGTCTAAAATTTCAATTGCTGTTTGAACACAAAGGAGCTTTGACATGCTGTGGTTTATTGAAGCACTCCTGCAGTTATAGACACATCTTTAACCACCCTACCCTCTCCCTCTTCCTCCATCCACCACTGATTGATGCAACTGGAAGCTTCAGTAACTGCAGAGCAAAGTCCCGCTTACTTCCAGCTCTCCTGCCCCAGCAAATGCTCAGCTCTTCTGGGAAGATGGAGCTATGCCATAAGCACATTGCACCTGAAAGGAGATGAAACCTTCCCTTCAAAGACACATGTGACCAGGTTTTTGGAACTGCCTGATGTGGCCAGTTCTCATCTGTTTTCCATAAAGAAGGAAAAGAGCCCTGTATTCTCCTCTTCATGAGAGTTCAAGTATGAATTCCAAAGAACAGAGATGCCAGGACTTGTCAGTGACATGACTAACAATTTTATGAGAACTGGCAAAACAGTTCATTTCTCCTACATCTTATTCTCAGAAACCTTGGAATTGTTTTGTCTGAAAGATTTGGGGGGAGGAAGGTGGACTTAATTCTCACAACTATATTAAATATTCAGTACATCTGATATTCTGTTGTCAACACGCAAAATATAGTTTAATTATGATAAGCCATACTGGAATCATTTACAATACATAAATGTGAAAAAACAGCATTAAATTATTTCTTGTTCCATGTGGAAAAATATACACCTTCCAACCCCCCAAGAAAGTAAGACAAGGCACAATAAATTCTGGTAATTCTCTTTCTTCTGACTTTTCAGTTCCATCACAGCTCTCAAAACTAAGATTTATGTGCTGTTTTGCATCTGTATCTGTTGTTGATTTTCCCCCCCTACAGGGATATAGGTGAATAAGTTTGCACAGGAAACGGTATCCCTCAAGCCAAACTGAAAGGTTTATAAAGTTGCTAAGAAAAGTTTGGGTCAGGGCCTAAATATCAATCATCTGCTCACTGTCTTTTTAAACGAGCTCAGGCATTTTCCCAACTGTTCCCAGCAGGTCTCTGCCACTATTTTAAACTAAGATTTCAGCCATTTTTTTTCCCCTGTGTTGACCTCACTAATTTTTCTTTCTCCCCCTCTTTACCTGCCAAAGGCATCCATCAGGATTTTGCCAAAGGCTATCTGCTTTTGAAGTTGAGAGGAATTCACTAATCGTGAGCGTCAAATCCACAGTAAATGCCATGGCCATATGGTATATGCTGCTTTTGGGAATTAGCTCAAAAGGCCTAGCTGTGAGAAGGCCGGCTGTATGTCAGGAGGGTTTTACTGCTAACTTTCATAACTCATGTCAGCTCTTTCAGTTTCTGTATGCATTGGCTTCAGGGAGTGCAACTGTTCCCTGAATTTATAAAAATGTTGTCAAGATCCCTTGATCTTGCTTCCTCTGTCTCTCTCGCACAAACACATCCAAACACATTTATATACACAGTGGAATAGCATGCACAGTGGCATGCAAATCTAGCAAAAGAGAAGCTTGTAAATAAATAGCATGTCATTCTGCTTACTCAATACATTTCTCTGGGTGTTAAACTCATGATAAACATATCATAAGCCCCGATGAAGGCTCTACAGCCTGTCCCATCACACCATCCTGAGTGTAACTCTGCAATGCATAGGAAGACATAAGTTTGAAAAACAGAGCAGAAATAGCTCCCCTAAGGGCAAGGTGCTGACATAGCTGAAACATAACTAACTGGAGAGCATTTGTTTTCACTAAAGAAGGAAGTGTCAGTGACACATCTCTGTGCCTGTGGAGGTGTACTGTACATGCAAAGCAAAAAGAAATCCACCTTCTTTAAAAAATTGGCCATTAATACATAAATATGTCTGTGTTGAAATCCCTCAGACGGTACCATTCTTAACAAGAACTACACACAAGACTAAGAAATTCTGCAGAGAATCACGCTTTTGTGATCCAAAGAGGCAAGGAGAAAGAAAACCACATATGAAGAGTTTAACATACCCACTTAGTGATAGAAAAAGAATTATTACAAAAATAAATGTCAGTCCCCTTGAAACACTTGAGTCAGCGCTCTCAACTTTCTCTGATGCTGTAGGAAGGTGTGAATGTCCTCCATGTGTCACATCATCCACACCAGCCACACAGGAATGTCTCCAATGCACCTCAGAGCCTTTCAAGGACCACTCCCCTCTAATTTATGTATAGTCTGTTAACATCCTCTTGGAGCAAACAGAAATAATACTTTTAAAAGACATTTATACTTCAGAAACATGTGCCCCGACACAACAAAAAACCCAGATTTTAATACTGCCCCGAGGCAGAATTCATCCATCTTTAAGGCTTCTATTATGTATTTCCTGGTTAGTAATACAAAAAGAACTGCTGGCAGTATCACATCGAAACCAAAGTGGCAGAATCAGAAAAACTACTGAAAAGTTTACCTTTATAGGAAAGCTTCAGTCTTGGGATATTTTGTTTTGACGTTCCAGTGACTGGAAGGAACAGCATCGCTAAAGACAGCAGGCTGCAGGCATGTGGCACTTGCAAAGCTCTCATTCTGCTCTCCTCTTCTGTATCTTCTTTTGTACTATGGTGAAATATCTCCCCACTTTTCAAACAATCCAAGTTTTATCTGGAAGAAAAAAAGAAAACATCTGTAGGTCTGCTTTACTGCATAAGCAACAATTCTGTAAGCAAGCCAGACCTATTTCTAAAGAGCACCTCAGTTAATTTCTTTGCTACGAAAGTATTTTTCCTCTAGTACAAGTAAATATGTTTTGTTTCTTCAATACTAAATTTACACATTTTGACATTGGAAAAATATGTAAACTTTTCAGACACCAATGTCTAGCCTAGCTAACGTTTAAGCACAAATTAAATTAATGCAGTATCCATAAAAAGAACATTTGACATTCAAAAGTGACCATGCAACTTGATAGTTAATACCAGTCCATTGGATATCTTACATGTTTTATAACTCTTTTTGTCTCAGTACAACAGCTATTGTGTGTTTATGCTATGACTAGAATGAACTGTAATGTCTCAGATGCCATGGGGGTACAAGCTGAGTTAACAGTGAGTACTTACCCATCAAAAACTAAACTAAGAAAACTGGAAAGAGCAAGCAGTTGTGTTTAGTTTTAATAGAGAAAAAAGTCAAAGCGGATGATGGATTTAAAAGTGCTTTCAGTATGATATTTCCAGCAGAACAACTGCCTCAACTCATCCACCAAAATGTCCTATAAACTTTAATGAGTGTTTCAGGCTGGGGTCAATAGGCTGATAGGGGATTTTGTTAGCACAGTGTGCAACTAAGCCAGCTTTGCAACACTTTTCACTTAGTAAGAATCATTCATATTCCATAAATCTTGAAGTGTTTTACAACTGAAAGCAATTATCACTGCCCTTATTTTCCCTATGCAAAAACGGAACCATAAAGCTGCAGTGAACCTATTTCCTCAAGGTCACACAGCAAGCACAGTAGTTGAAAAGAAAACAGCAACAGCAGTCCTGCTGTCCTTTGTACCCAGCTATCAAGGATCCCTTTTGCCCAATAACTCGACTTTTGCACATGAAATTATTTGAAATGGCATCTTGAGTTCTGAAGGCAAAACTTCATGGTTAATAAATCACAGAGATCAGAGTATGAAAATATTTGTGAGACCAGATCCTTCCCCCTGCAAGTGCCTGATGCTAGAGGTCAAGGGAGATGGCTGGTGAAATGACAAATGTCAGTGTTTGAGTAATGCTGTAAAACCAAGGAGTAAGGAAATGTTATGGTTAGTCAAGAGATTAATGGCTCATGATGTGCCATGAAAATTCTTTTCTGAAAGGTACTGGAGCTGCCTGATTAAAAGAGCAATCCTAGTGCCCACATCAGCCAGCACTTGCACAGACACCAAAGGAGAGGTTCCTTGCAAGTCCATGAGAGATGCAGCACAGCTTGTGGCCCCTGAGCCTTTCCACCGGTCTGTTATTTGAACTCCTGCAGCACTGGGTCTTGCAATTCTGTGAGCTACAGCAGCACCCAGAACCAATTCGGCACCTCCTGATACAGGCAGTTCATCCTTCCTGGCATGAAAGGATGGAAACAGAATCCCTTCCGTTCTCTCTGACACAGGAAATCTTTCTCAGATGAAACTTGGGCTTTCTGAGCCTCCAGACTTTCGCTCAATAGCAAAAGACAAGGAAGTGTGCAAGAAGAGCATGATGGTGAAAAAGAGGGAAACAATTCGTAAAATCCCCAAAGCATAATTCCTATTGCAGAACACTAAGCTTCTTCCTTCTCAGTCCCCTCTTCAACACTCATATTCAGTGTCTGAATGCACTACTCTTGGCCAAGTGTGAGTACATGTTCACGAAATGACATGGAGAGAAAACAGACAAACATGAAATGCCTGTTTCATCTTTCTCTTCCCTTTATTACAGTATCAGATCCTAAGAGAACACCCTTACTTCTTCTGTGCCAACACATCTATCTGAGGGTGGACCACGAAGGACTAAAGTGGATTAGACTATCCCAGGGTTAAATCGCCTTGAAGAAATTTATTTAGAGGTGAAAAAGGGGAAAAGAAGGAGAGGGGAGGAGGGGGAAGAATATATGAAGATGAGACACCAGCCCTGTTCATCTTCAGCAGGATGATAGTGACAAACCATACTTCAAAAAGAAGCAATTAAGAGGGAGCCAGTCTCACTGCAAGTATGTTGAGAAGTCACGGCCTGAAGGTCTGGGCCTCAGCCAACAGGGAACTCACCAAAGGATATGGGGCTCATTTTCTTGAGGCAAATTACTGTGAAGAATCAGGACTAAATTTGACTAAAAAACCAGTTGCATCAATGCACTGTCATTTGCTGAATTGATTGAGAATCAGCACCAAACTCGGCCCTTCGGCCATAGCTCACAACCTCACTTTTTCATGTAGGCTTTTTTTGCTAATGGGAACCTTCCTTTTTTCTTGGTTGGGTTTTTTTTTCCCCTTTCCCCTTTTATTCGAATAATGTCTGTGAAAAACCATTTGCTTTCATGAGGCGGTTAGTTTACACTGGAGGCAGCAGCTCTGTGAGCTCGAGCCAACCCTGTCCTGTCTTTAGATTCATTGCAATCTGGCCACATTGTCACATATATTTTTAGTTTATGATGATCCTCTAATACAATTCCAGCTTCCACACAGAGTCCTTCCAACAGTCTAGCTCAGGTTAATGAACTTCAGGCCACTTCTCTTCTGCAGGAATTTCGAGGCCCAGGGGGTGGCTGTGCCCAAGAGATTTGCCAAAATCCGCTACGATTTCACCGCGCGAAACGCCAATGAGCTCTCGGTGCTGAAGGATGAAATCCTGGAGGTACGTGACCGCTCCTGGAAAAGGTGTGTCCCCCAGGGGCAGGAGAGAGCTCGGGATAGCAACAAGCACCAACTCCATTTTCCCTGGTGGTATCTCAGCAGTGACACAAAGCTTTGCTCAAACCCAAAGCTGGAGCAGGCTGCCTGTGCTGTGTTGTGTCATTTCCTCAGCTCAAAGACATCGGTCCCATTTTAACCACAGTGAGGAGGGAGGACAACAACTCGCTCTAGAGCCCTGCTCATCCCCCGCTGGGTCGGTTCCTTATCACCACTTCCTCCTCCACGAGGATTTGTTTTCTCTGAAAAGCACCTTTCTCATAACCTTTCTCTTACTGCAGCACTGTTGGCAGCTGGACAAGGTGGGACGTGACTTGAGCTGACACTGATCTGTGACCTGAGGAAAAGGTTTCTCTGCAAAATGTGGCTTTTTATTTATTTAATTATTTATTTTAATGCAAAAAGACATCAGAAACTCAGTCATTAGGAAAAAAAGGTCTGGAGAAACAGGGACATTATGTAGGAACTATGAGTTCTTCAGCACGCAGAGGTGCTCTCCTGTTCATCCTTACGATACATTCTGAGTTTCAGTCCTGGATTGCATCTGAGAGCAACAGATCTGATTAGAGCTCCTGGCCTCAGTGATGTCCTTCTGGCAACTTCACCTTTTGGATGGTTCGGCCCCGCTATATCCTGGTTGTTTATGCCTGAAATCCCATTTTCCCACAGCAGATTTATTTTTGTCCCTCTCTCAGGTGTTGGAAGATAATAAGCAGTGGTGGAAGTTGCTCAACCGGAGTGGGCAGGCCGGTTATGTTCCGTACAATATCCTGGATGTGGTGAAACTGGAAGAGCTCAAACAGGTCTGTAGTCAGGTAATACCTGACTGGTATCAGCTGCAGGGCACAATCTGCCTCTGGGAATAATGTTGTCATTAGACCTCCCTGATTTCTTAGGATACTATGCACCAATCAGGACAGACCTTCAGAAGTAGACAAAGCCAGGAGATTCCTCAGTCTCCTATGATAAAATTCACATTTTGCTACGATCGTCTTCCCAAATAAGGCCTATCCTTCCTATTTGTGCACCAGCCTCCTGCTTTCCATATTTTTCCACATCAAGATTTTTCTTGGGGGTTAAATTAAAGATGGACACTTCCCTCAGCCAGTTCAGTTCAGCACCAGGAACACGTTACTGGAGTGGAGGCAGATGGAAACACCATCTAAGTGAGAATTAACTGAATACTGCAACTTGCACTGCAGAAATGTGGAGCTGGAGTGTTCTAAACACCCTAGGGAAGCATGGAATTGCTTCCCCATTTTGGTATTGCAGCGTTTGGGCAAAGCCTAAGGCGGCCCAGCAGGCTTCTGGATAAATCCCTGCTAGTTTAATCAAAACGTCAAAAAACTTTCCAGTCCGCTCCAGGCCCTTGGCAGTGGTCCCGCTTCACATCCCAGCTACGGAGCAGTGAGCTCTGCCTTCCAATGAGATCGAACACGTTTGGCACAACTAGGAATTCCCTTGCGCAAACTTCAGACTTTGCTTTGGGTTCTTCATTCCCAGAAATTAACTTCTTCCATGCAGCTCCACCTGAGGTCTCCCCAGCCCCACATCAGCACAAGGAGAACACGGCAGTTTGTCCCTCCGTGGGTGTGAGGCAGAAAGCTTAAGAAAATTAAAAACGACCAAAAAAAATTCTTACTTTTCTTTCCCTTTCTAACCAGTCTAACCAGAGGTACAAAGGAGACCTGAGCCCCAGGGGCTATGGCCCATCCAGCCCAACCCACAAGCTGCCTGCCAGCTACGCCGGGGATAAGTGGGGCACTGAGATGTTGTCGCGCCACTCTGCACAGGACGCCAAAGAACGCACGTGTGTGTCCCACTCTGGGCTCCCCTGGGTTTGGGCGCTCGGGGGACCAGACCTGCCCAAGGGGCTCCCCTGCACCTTTTACTGATCACAGCAATGGAGCAGCACTGTGTCTGGAGGCCATTCCAGGCAGGACAAGAGCCAAGAGAGCAGCCCTGGGGCTTGTGACACCTCCGGGGCTCTCGGGCGGCCCGGGCCGAGCAGGGCAATAAGTGATCACCCCATGCCTCCTTCCTCCAGTTCTAACTTCCTCCTCCTCCTCCCAAGGAGAGAGTTTCCTTTCTCTTCCAAAATGTTTAAGTGTGTCTAAGGAACAGCTCAGGTCAATCCCTTTCTCTCACTTCCTTTTGCTCATCTCCCGGCACACACACAGTGCCCGCCTGGCCGCTTCCTTCATGTGGTTCCACAGAATTCCCGGCCAAACAGGAGATCCGCATCACTCCCTCACCCTGCACGTGCTGTGGGGCTCACAGAGCAGGAGAGAGATCAGGGGCCCTGCTCACCTCACCCCTTATCCCACCCTGTCCACTCCTGGAAGCAGGAGCCCTTCTGGGACGACAGGAAGCTCCACAATACAAGGACACAAATCTGTTCGTATCACTGAGTTATTCTCCACAGTCTTCAGGAGTTTCATGGGGAAAGCGATACTGGATGAAGAGTCACTGGAGTTTTCACAGAAGCACAGGATGCCCTGGGCTGGAAGGGACCTTCAAGCTCATCCCATCATGAGTGTGTTGCTCATTCCCAGTTTGTGCTTCCTGCCGCTTCTGTTCTGTTGCGGAGCAAAACCTGGAGCTCTGCGATCAGCAAATTAGTGACTAGAAGCAGCAGAGAGGACTGAAAAGGTCTCAATTCCAAACCTCCAATTGTAGATTCTCACAGAACTGTGCTTCCACATCAGGCAACAGCCAAGGGGTGATGGGAGCAAAATAAATGGCAACACAGGGGCACAGGAAAATGGGAATCACTTTTCTGGGCTGAATTTAAATAAGAATGTTGAGCCACATCCCCATTTGCCTTACAGTTTCCCCACAAACATTTAATGGCATTTTTGACTGAAGACTTGCTTTCATTCCCTACTTGTTTCTACAGAACTTATTCACCAAACGGATGAGCTGAACGACGAGCTGCTAAAGAAGATCACAAACAATAAAATTCAGCCTCCCCACAGGAATTTCAAAGTGGAAAAGCCTCAGCAAGTTTTCGTGCCCCTCACCTTTGAATCCAGCACTGAAGAAGTCAAAGCCTGGCTGGAGGCCAAGTCATTCAGCAAAGAGTAAGATTTGCCCTATTGCCACGTGCAATGCTCGTCCTTCCCTGGAGAAGGAGCGGGGGAGGCCACCGGCACCATCTCACCTGGGACAAGCCACTTGGATTTACTTACAGAGCCTGTGTTGCAAATTAGATTTCAACCCTGTTCAATCCAGGCTCTATAACCAGAATGTTCAGAGCCCAAAGTCACTCCCTTTCTCTGGTATAAATATTTTCTTGGAGATAAACAGTTAACTAACTAAATCCAAGGCCTGAAATGCTACTGGAATTGCAGCTGCCACCTTGGAACAGCCCCAGGGCCCCGTGATATGGTCCCACTGCAGCTCCTGGCCTCCCATCTCCAACTCCTCACCTCTGGCACGAGGCCACGTGCAGCACAATCGTCACCTCCCTACTTTGTGTCTCCCCAGGACCGTGGAACACCTGGGCATCCTCACCGGAGCTCAGCTCTTCTCCCTCAACAGAGAGGAGCTGAAGAAGGTGTGCGGTGATGAGGGAAACAGAGTCTACAGCAAGATCACAGTGGAGAAAAACCAGCTGGAGGTAAGCATTTTTCTGGATAATTCCTGCTGGAATGGGGGCTGTACCAGCAGCGTCAGATAGCTCATTAAACAGGCATTTTAAAAAATACAATTGTGGGGAAAAAAAATGCAACCAAACCTACACCAGCAATAAAACACACGTAAAAATTCCGAAGTGTCTTTTGAGCAAATCTGTAAGATCCCCCTGTTTCCACTAATTAATCTGCTTTTTACTGATATCACTTATCTCTTTGAAACTAGCTCTACTTTTACAGCATTAATTAAATACTGTCACTTAACTGCAGCTTGAAGTTCAAATCCAAACTGCCTGTTTTGTTTCCATTCCAGAAAAGCAGAGGGGAGTCGGAGCTCCAAGAAATCACGAAGCGCCGCCAGGAAAGGATTGATTCTGCAAATTAAAGTCTCTCTGCTTTATTTCAGCTCTTAGCCCTAAGTAGTGCAGAAAAAAAGGGAATGAAAGCAATGATTCCTGGCCCAGGCCAGATGCAACAGAGCTCCCCTTGGGGTCCAGCTGCCATCAGAGTGACAATTCCTTGAACACTGTTGGGAAGGGTTGACAATAAGACCATGTCCCACTGGGAAAGGTGTTTTAATTTTGCATGAAGTATTTTTTTTATAACTATATATTTTATACTGAAATTTTCCGTGCATGCGATCAGAGCAGGATTCACACGGGGCTGGATGTACAAGGGCTGGCTTCAAGCAAAAAAAGACCCCCAAAGCTTTTCTCCGAGGGCTGTCCCCTGCTCCCCACTCTCCCCTGGCAGAGCAGGCGTGGCACACAGCACAAGAGAGGCCAGCCTCAAGGCTTGGAGCCTGGACCAGAGGAATAAGGCTTTAGAACCCTGCAATGGTTTGGGTTTAAGGAAAGGACATTAAAGCTCATCCCATTCCACCCCCCTGCCATGGGCAGGAATGCCTGTCACAAGCCCAAGTTGTTCCAAATCTTGTCCAACCTGGCCTCGGACACTTCCAGGAATGGTGAGTCATGACCTCTCTGGGCAACCTAACCCTTTCTATTTCCATTTCCATTTCCTCCTCAGTGCAGGTGTCCCCTGCAGCCCACGAGCACAGGGCCGGTGACAACTGCCTGTCCTTGTCCTGTCCCCCTGTGCCCCCTCGTTGGACAAGGCTAGAATGGCAACACACATTCCCAAAGTCTGGCTGCTTCCTTAAATCCATGGACCAGCTAGTGCTATCTCTGAACAGCTGAAATGAGCTTTCAGTGCCTAGAAATGAGCAGGAGTGACAAACAAAGGGATTTGAATCTGGAAATAGGTGAGTTCCACCCGCCCACCGCTGCTGATGCAGAGGCTGGGGCTGGGGGCAGCTGTGCAGCCCTTCCCTGGGGCACGGATCCTGCACTGGAATGTTGTGGTGGTGTTGCCAAACCGGGCCTCAAACCAGGAGAAGATAAGCCCTGACCGTTTGCTCCCGACCCAGGCACACCCACAGCCCTTCCCAGGGTGTTGGTCACTTGTCCCCATCTTCACGTTTTCACTGCAAAAAGTCAGCTGAAATGATTCCCAAAGAGCTGAAACCCCAAAGCACACTGGGAAAGGCAGGTTTAACACAAATTAAATGGCCACAAGAAAAAAACCCCTCTAATTTAGCACAGGGTGTTGCTCTTTACTTCCCGTTTTCCTTCATAAAGTTATGTGCATTTGTATATAGCAATCTGTAAATAGGGGTGAGGAAAATCCCTCTCCCTAGAAGCAGAATTAAGTGATTATGCTTCCAAAATTTACTCACCATTTCAAAACTCAAGCAAGCAGCGTAGTTCCTGTCCACAGCAAGTTTGGCACATTGCATTTCTAGCTCTGTTTGACTGACAGACCAATCTGATTGCAAAGCAGTGAAGCACACAGAGCTCCAGAGCTGCCCACAGCCCAGGGACAGCTGGGTTTTCTCTCTCAGCACATGCTGAGTCTTCGTCCAAATTTGTGCCTGTCATTGCACATTTAATGGAAAAAGCTTTAAAACAGCATCTGGGGAGCTCATGTCTAAAACTGAGAACACCAGTGCACCTTAGTTTTCGCTTCATTCTTAAGCGTCTCCAATGGATAATCTGTTTTCTTCATTTGAAACAGGACACTGCTCTCACCAGCAGAATTAGGGTGCAGGCAGGGGAGGATCCTGGGTTTAGTCACAGCCCTGCTAGGATCTGAGAAGGGCACTCACCTTGTCAGGGAGGGATGAAGAGGACAATCCTCCTGAGAAGCCCTGGCTCCGGATTAGGGTGGAGATGGGAGGCAGGATGGCAAGCACGGGAGGCGAAAAAGTTTCTAAAATGAAAATAAAAACGAATGTTGAGCTAGGAAACACACCATCTTCTAGTCCTGGGGTGTAGAGGAAAGCAAATCACAGGGAATTACGGTTATCTGGGATTTTAACAGGAGTGTACATGACAGCTCTGTAAAGCCGGGAGCCACAGGAGCACTTCCTAAAACAAATAGCTCAGTAGACCTTATTGCAGAGGCCACTTTTACAAATTTCCACGCGACTGAGCTGTGCATCTGTTCTGTTTGTACTGCCTGCAGACACTGCTATAAAGTACTGTACATTGATGTAACTGAGCGAAGGAGACAATGATATAACCATGCACTGTACAAGATTTATTAAAATAGTTAAGTTATAACTCCATCTCCGTCTCTTTCACTGGGTTTTCATAATGGTTTGTCACTGAGAGTCTCAGAAACTCAGCAGAATGTCTGAAACCACACATTTCCTTTTGGGTTTGGGGACTGACATTCAACAGGAAGGATGTTACGGCCTGGATAGCTGTGTCTTAAGAATAGGGGCAAAGCATGAGAAGGCTGCACAAAAGCACATTCTTGCCTCTCTGGAAGGGGAACGACTGTGGCAGCTGTCCCAAGTGGAACCATACAGAAAGAGGGAACAGCATAACCCCATGACTAGGAGCCTGTTACACGGATTCTCCAACATTTCCAGCCAAGAGCCATCCTGTTTCCAGAAGCAAAAGTTTGTCTTCTCTTTTCCTTAACAATTAAATTACCCAGCTGAAATAACTGGTAATTCCTTCTGTAGATGTTTTGGAGAGTACAATTTCCAAGTGGGCCCACACTAACAAGATCACCTCTTTTACAGCCTAAATAAAGTTCAGGCGAACCACGAGCCCAAAACACCTGCCTTACTGGGCCGAGGGCTCTCTCAGCGCCTGGAGCTGCACTCGATAAACCATTTCAAACCTTGCCACAACGGCGGGGAAGGGAGCCCAGAGCGCTCAGCTCCTGCAGCGGGGCACCACCGACGCGGCCCCGAGCCTTCCCTCACGGCCGCCTCCCTCAGGGGCTGCCCGCCGCCACCTTGCGGCACCGGCCGCGCCCGGGCCCCGCGCGGCCACGAGGGACGGGTGGCTCAGGGGCGGGTCGGGCGCCGTACCGGCCGCGGGGAAGACTGCCGGGGGTTCTGGCGACACGGAGACTCCGGGGACAGGAGGTTCCGGGCCCGAGAGATCTCGGGGCCAGGAGACTCCCCCGATACGCTCCGTCGGGGACGATGGCGGCGTCACGGTCGCCAAGGCGAACCCCCGCCCGGCCCTCACGAACCAGCCAATCAGAATCGCTCTCCCTCCCGCGGCCTCGTCCGTCTCCTGTCCGCGCTCCTGATTGGCCGCTGCCGCCCAGCCAGGCTGGGATTGGCGGCGGGCGGCGGGAGCGCGCGGGCCGGTGCCCTTCGGGCACGTACCGTCCCTCCTGGGCGCGCGAGTCCCCCGGAGCCGCGGACGTGTCGGTGTCCCCCGTGAAGCGGCAGAAGGTGGAGTCGGCGCTGGACCAGCTCAAGCACCACACCACGGTGGTGGCCGACACCGGGGACTTCAACGGTGAGAAGCGGCATGAGGGGATCCTGTCTCCGCAGCTTCTGCTTAGCCCCCTCTCCCGCCCCTCTTCACGGAGAGTGGGCGAGCCCGGCCGAAGGGGCGCGCGCTGCGGGGACCGACCCACCCTGGGGCCGGAGGGGGGGCGAGCGGGACGGCGCTCGGTGGCGGCGCTGGGTCTCCATCCCAGGGCAGACCCCGCCGTGATTTCTCCCAGTTTGCCCTCGAGTGTGCCCTGACCACTCCGTCCAGCTCTGCGTGCTGTCAAGGAGAAGTGCCAGACTGAAGCCAGGCTCTGCTGTTCTAATTAATTTTGGGTTTTCTTCCAGTGGGCTGTCTAGATCTGGGACTTGTTTGGGGTTTTTCAGACTCACGCTTGGACGGGGCTTGGAGCAGCCTGGCCCAGTGGAAGCGAGTGGAACTGGATGAGCTTCAAGACTCCTTCCAACCCAAACCATTCCAGGATTCCATGATATGCTTAAAAACTGATTTGGGGTTGGAGAGAAAGAAGGGAAATGATGCTTTTTATTTGTTTCACTTGAGCTGTACATTGATCTTTTCCCTTTTTGCATTTCCAGGATGCAGAAAGTGAGAAGGAACTTGAGGAGATGTGCTCAGTCCAAGAGAAATAATTTTGAAAAAACTCATCTCACTGGATACTGCAGCAACAGTAAAATCCCAAATGGATTTCATGATCCTGACAATTCTGAGTGCACTTCAGGGATAAGGCACAAGATCTTACAGAAAAACAGACGCAGCAGCACACATCCAGGAAAACATCTTGGAATTAATGGCATAAAATCATGGTTTATTTTCCTGCATCTGTTTGATTTTAGGATCCCTAAAAATGTTACATTCCTAGCATCAGGGGTCAGGGGGTAATTTAGAGGTTTTGGTTATATGTAGGGCAGATATTTATGCCTTACATAACTCTGTAATATAAATACGTATTATATATTAGGGCATATAGCTATCTATTTATATATAACCTATTTTTTATGTGTGCCCAGATATAGTTTATATCAGACACTGTGCCTGTCTGAAGGCCTTGCTACTGCGCTCCTAACTCATTCCTGAGGAAAACATCAGGCAAAAGTTGTTAGGTTTAACTGGTTCCTCTTTTCCTTAATAATTATTTTACTCAGTTGGAATAACTGAGAACAGCTGTTAGAGATGTGCAGTTCCCAGTGGGACCAAGGCACTTTTTTGCACAACGCAGAGTGGCGTTTAAGGTAGGCAGTAGTCAGAGAAGTGAGGATTAGGATTTTGAATGCTCTTGGGCAACAAGGCTGGCCAGAGATCCCTCCTAACTCACTGTGGGACAGCAAAAACCCCACAGCCAAGGGTAACCAGGGATTGTAGGGATGGAGAATTTAATGGCATCAGGTGGCAGCAGTGCCAGTTCAACTGATAAAAAAGTAAATCCACACCTGCTCTAGAGGAGTATTGTTCCTGGACGTGTGTAAATACAGGGACACCTCTTTACTCTCAACTGAGGGAGGTTTGTGGTTGTGGTGCCAGTTTACCCTTGAGAGTTCCAGGCTTTAGTTCAGCTCCCCTAGCCCGGCCTGATGTGCGGCAGTGGTGCGAGGGCTGGAGCCGTTCGCTGGCTCTGGGAACGCAGATGCCATCATGGCCCAGTGGGGGGGGGAGCTTAGGCTGTGGTGGCAACCTCAGAAAGGGATCAGATGGCTCCTGGAACTGCCCAGAGTGCAGGAAGGGAGGGGGAACTGAACTGCTCCCACAGACCCCTGCTGGGCTATGGTTCTGGGCCAGGCCCATCAGAAAAGTGGCAGCATCAGTGGCACCTCAGTTGTTACTGTCCTTGGAGCTCTCAGGATCAGGATGAAATCATGTTCATGCACTACTGGGAAAGCAGAGAGCAGGATCAGTGCTCTAACTCTCTACACTCTCTCTCCAGGAGTGCCTTGGGTCATGGCAATTTCATGTGTGGAATAGTTTCCTGTGTCTGCCTGGGCAGCTGCAGTTATTGCACAGGCATTCAGGGCTGACAGTTCCCTGCAGGGAGAGCTCAGCACATGTGCCCAGAGGCAATCCCAGCATCTGCAAGAAAGAAAGAAGCAGCAAAAGGTGATTGCTTCTCTTTCAAAGTTATTTCAAGTGCTCACACCCAAACCCACCTTTGCTCTTGATTCTGGCCAGGTGCATGGTGAGCAGTGGGCACAGGTCATGTCATCCATGCTGGTGTGAGTGATGCTTTCTGGGGGAAAGCAGCTGATCTCCAAAGTTCCCTTCCTGCCCTGTGCCTGATCTGCACAGGAGAAAACCTCTTCCAGGAAGGGATTGTGCTTCCTCTAATCCCATTTGCCCAGTCTGTTCCATGGGGATATTGCCAGCCTGGGGCAGCAGAGGCACACGCAGCTCTCAGCACTCTCTGCTCCAAGCACAGCTCTGGGCTCCTTTGCACACTGCCTCTGCCATGGGGGTTTTCTCCAGGAGAAGCCAAGGAATTGCTCATGGAAGGGTGCAGATTAAGTTACCCCAAAGGGAAGCAAAGAATAAATATCTCATTTTTCCATCAAAATGCTCATGCTCTTTCCTACAGATTATTTCAAGTTTTCCCCGCAAGCTTTGCCCTACCCATCATCCCATTTTTACCCCAAAAAGTAATTTTCTCTGTCCTCCAGAATGTCTCAGTGTCTATCCCCAAAATTTTCACTGTGTCTCTGCAAGTGACTACCTCAGTTTACCTCATGCTGTTCATTCTCTTCCCTGGGGATTGCTTCAGATTTTCCCTCCAAGCTGTCCCTGTCTGTGCACTTCTGATTTCTTCTTTTTTACAAGAAAGTATTCATTCACTACTCTGGAGATTAGCTCCAGTTTTACCCCCCCCCAAAATTGCCCTAACATTCACTAGTCATTGCCTGATTTTTACCTCACTATGTTCATTCTCTCCCCCTAGAGATAACCTCAGGTTTTACCCCCAGTATTTTCCCTACCTGCCCACTAACTATTTACTCTTTTTGACCTATAAATATTCTCTTTCTATCCTGGAGATTTCATCAAGTTTTACCTTGAAATATTTCACTATCTTTCCAGTACTGTCTCACTTTACCTCAGGATGTATGCACTCCCTGCCACACATCACCCCAGCTTTCACCTCCAAAATTATTGCTACTTGTCCACTACTTATTACCTGATATTCACCTCAGTATGTCCATTCTCTGCCCAACAGGTCATTTTAATTTCTACCCCCCAAAACTTGTCCAACCTGTCACCTAGTGACTGCCTCAGTTTACCTCAAAAATGTTGTCTCCCCTAGAGATTACCTCAGACTTGACCCCCACATTTTTTCCCTGTCTGCAATTTACTACCTCCATTTAACTTTAATATGTTCATTCTCTGGACTACAGACTCAAGTTTACTCTCAATCTCCCTGCCTCTCCAACACTGATTACTTCCTTTTTACCTCAAAAGATTGATTTATTTTCTACCATGGAGGTTACATCAAGTTTCACCCCCAGAATTTACTAATACTTCCACAACTGATTCACTCAGTTTACCTCAACAAGTGTTCATTCCCTCACCTAGAGGTGACCTTGTATTTTACCCCCAAAGGTTTCCCTACCTGTGCACAACTGATTGCTATAGTTTACTTCAAAATCTTCATGCTCTCCATTACAGGTCACCTCAAGTTCACTTCAAAAGTTTTCCCTACCATTTCCATTAGTGATTATCGCAATTTTTACCTCCAATAAGTCATTCTCTACCTACAGACACTGGATAGTAAATCATACAGAGATCTAAAACACTGCACAAGAAACAGCAGAAAGTTTTCCATGAATAACACAAGTTCCTTTTTTCCCCTCCTCCGCCTAGGACTGCTACCAGGAGACAGGAGAGCTGCTATCAACACTCAAACCTCCCAAGCGTTGTTATTGCTCAGAGAGCTGCGCTGGCACTGAGCTACTCCCATGCACCTGCAGGGCTCTGGGGAGGGGGAAGACGACCTCCCACTCCTGCCTGGAGAAATTTCAATGCCCTAAAAAGTCATTTCCCTTCTCTCTCTCTGACCCACGGCCAAAGCAGCTGTGTAGAACAACATGGACTACTCATGGAAGGGATGATTCAGTTGTGGGAAAAACGCTAAAGAAGGCCTATCACCCCAAATTTCAGGGTGAAAACACACTGCTTGTTAACAGGAGCACACAAACTCATTTAAACCAGAGAGCAAACTGCACACCAGGAAAAGAGCTGAAAGATAGGCCCTGCCTTGATTGATAATTCCAAAGGAAATTCCCCACAGATCATAGGCAATTACCTATAATTTTACCTCCCTAATCACTGGATTTCTGACTTGGGTTGCTGTGGAAGTGTTTCACAGATGCCTTGAGGGGTCAGGGGCTTGGCTGGATTCTTTGTGGTTAGTCCTGACAGGCCCAGGCCAAACCCACCCACCTGCATTGCTGCTCCACCCCAAATTTGCATGAAATACTGAGAACAGGTTATAAATACTCCCCTTCTCTGTCCTTCCTGACACATCCATGGAGCAAATGTACTCTATCCATTGTTCCCAAGAGCACCTCTCCAGCCCAAATCCCAGTTTTCACCAACACAAACCAAACAGACCTAAGACAATTATTCCATCAGTGCCTGCAATTCTCAGCTCCCTGTTCCCTCTGCCACTCACACAGCAATCTCACCTCAGCCCAGAGACTCCCTGTCCCCAAAGGGAAACACAACCTGATAGGGCACAGCTCTGGCACCACATTTCCCCTTGTTCCTGAAAAGCCCTAGGTAAATCCAGTCCCTCAGACCTTGCATCCCTGAACACCAGGAGAGCTGGTGTTTTACCCAGATCCCAGCACCCTGCACGGCTGCGCTGACACGAGCACAGGCCGATCGCTCCGCCCAGCACCATCCCTCATTTTCCTCCCATTGCTCCCCAAGTGTCCCCAAACCACCCCAGCGTGTCCGTGCCGGGGCCAGGGCCTGCCCAAGGCCAACCAGAGGCTGTCACCCAGCCTTGCACCTGCTCCCACCCCTGGGAGAGCTGGGAATGCACTGAGAGCTCGGCTCCCCAGTCCTCAGACACACAAATAATGCCCAACCTGCCCCTCTGGGCACAGCCAAACACCACAACTCCATCATCCCCAAGGAACTCTGGCAGTCGCCTCTTCACCTCTGCCCTTTTCCAAAGGACACAGGTAGGACTGGGCTGTCAGAAATGGTATTCCCTAGGCAGTTCATCCCAGCACAAAGGAGAAGAGGAACCCTGTGTCCCTCTGACTGACCCCACAGCATGGGCAGGACCAGCTGGGTTCTTCGTATTCTAAATTTTAAAATGAACTGAAGAACCTGAAAGGCAAAAAACAACACACATATAAGGTTAGAGCCAGTCAACACACACAGACAGACACACTCTCAGACACCCCTTCTTCAGCTTACACGCTGACTGCAGCCCTTACTAGAAACACTCCCCCCTAAAGAGGATGCTTTAACATCTTCTTCCATCTGCTGCTCCTTGATGTGGAACAGTAGATCCTGGGAAAATTGGTAGCATCAGTGACCATAGGGATCAAAATTTGCCTTAGGGACCTGCAAGACAGCATGAGGCAGTCTGCAAGTAGCTGACAGCTAGGAGTTATCCCCACACCAGGCCCATAAACTTTCTACCCAAAAGCCCATAGACAGGAGAGGAGAGTTCTAAAACTGTTCAAACTAGCCAGGACTGAATGTGCCAGGGCAGGGCAGCTCCAAGCATAAGTGGCACATGGACACACAGTGCATCAAATATAAGCAAAGATGACATGAAGACTTGAGATAACGCTTCAGAAGATAAATTTTTGAGACCAGGATGCTTTGAGGCGACAGAAGCTACGAAACTACTGCAGTGAGGAGGGTCTAGTACACTTCATACAGAAGTCCAAGGGAACGGCACATGAAAAAAAAGATACTACCAAAACTGAGAAGGAAGATGGCTAGGAACACCTTGTGTACTTCTTCTGGTCTCAAAAAGCAAAACCATAAAGATGCCAGAATAAGCCCGATCCAGGAAAGTATGCAAGTGCTCCTGCTGCCAATATGGCCCATAACGATGCCTGTAAAGCATTGAGACATCACAAAGCCCTATGACACTGAAGACAACGGACACAGACCACATCACATAGACATCAACTGAAACTGCCCAGCAGTTTTACCTGATGGACCCACGATTGCTAGTGCAAGATAAGCCAGAGGCCGATGACGCCGAAGGAAAGAAGGCTCTACGGCAGTAGTACGTGACAGTGAAAGGTAAACTCCTTATGAGAAGTTAGTGCCAAAGCTGGTAAGAGGATGCTCAAGAAGTGCAGTAGGCCTAGAGAAGGAGGCAACGACTGCCAGCTGATACAAAGGGATCCCTAGAGAAGGATTCTGCTGCCAAAGGCTGAAGTGACATCACAAAACATGACCGACCCACAAATGGCCAAGATGCAAGATGTCCACGTGCTTGCTATGCTCAAAAGTGCTCAAAAGCATGGCTACACTGAAGAGTAGGCAAACTTTAGACCGTGGCAATCGTGCCAGACCCGAAGGCAGGCTCCTCGGGTGAAAAGATGGACAATGACATCGAGACTCAAAATCCAATGATGCAAAGCTCACGAGAACATGGAGATGGGTTGGAACTGCCCGGCCCAGCAAAGGCTCGAGTGATGCTGAAGAGAAACCCTCTCTCCCTTAACCTCCAAGGGGCCTGGCCCACTACAGCCCTCTCCTCTCAGCTAACTTCAAATTGCCTCCTGTGATTCCAAAGGTTTTTGCCTTCTCCCAACCAAAAGTCCCCACACTTAGCTCTCTGAAGACCAGCAGACGAAATCCATCCTCAACAGAAAAGAATGCTTCAGCACCGTGGATGTCAATACATGGCCCACAGCCCACTTGGGTGGCTGCAAAAGATGGAGAATAATGACAAAATTCAGACTGTGATGACACGTCCCAGAAGTGACCCCTTGCACAATGCCTCTCTCCCTCATAACTGCTGAGGCTCATCGCTCACCGGCCGTTTCCAAACTCAGGCTCTGCACCTACTTGTAGTACCTAAGACAACAAAACAGAAACTGCGACTATTGCCCTCCAGAAGAATAAATGCACGGGCTGGGCTCCCTCTGCACCACTGGCCCAGGCTCACCTCAAATCTCCATCCGACTCTGGAGGTGGCCCGGACGATACCCGCAAAGCGAAAAGGGACACGCTTCGCATGCTGCCACGTACCTCTCACCTATCAGTCGCCCCACCTAAATGCCAACTCACCTGCTCGCCTCTGTCCCTTGGCATGCCCAGGGCAGCAGCAGCACCTGCAGAGAAGCAAAGCAATAAAACATGCTGAGAGACTGAAACCACAGCCTCCCCGCTCCAACTCAAGTACACCACACCTACAGCTTAAGCTTGCACCCACCTGGCCTCCAGCATCCCAGGGCCGGGACACCTTCCCAGTGGACCACCTAAAATGCACAAACAAAAACGGATGCTTAGAGCTGCACCAGAAACTGGTACCCAAGCAGTAACAACTCATTCTGGCCACCAGTCACCGCTCACCTCGCTCCATCAACCTCGACCACTGATCTTCAGCATTACTTCCTACAAATAAAGATGAAGAACAAAGCTGTAACATAGTCACCATTTACACTTGCCCTAAAAAGACAAACGGTGACTGACCTTCCTGTGGGAACCACCTCACCTGGTATGGGGCACTCTGCCACAGATTCAATCCATCTGCATCTGAAAGAAAGTGATGACAAAAGTCAAAGTACTGCATCATAACTTAGCAGCTCCAAACATTTTGTGTTAATCTAGAAATACCATCTTGAGTCCAACTAATCCCTACATTACAAATGTCAAGTCCCTAGGACTTATCCTATTACACCTACACCCAGACTATGTAGCAGGGCAAAGCAGCCCCAGGCCAAACACACAGACACCTGTGACACAGGAGATGACAAACAAGGGGATGCAACAAGGAGAGGAAACTCTCAGCAAGAAGAATTACCAATGAGATGACCTAGATGAGGCTCAAAGAACTCTGGCAGAAAAAGACCCTAACAGAAGGACTTATGCCAAGAACTGCAAAGATGGACGCCCGAGAATCGTACGGTTGGAATCCTCTACCTATCCTCACATTCTCCCAAGTCCTAATCTGTTATAGGGGATCGTTGCCGTGCACAGCTGTCAATACAGCTCAGAACAAGACTGTAAAAGGTGTCTGACTCAATAGTGCTAAAGAGAGATGCGATTCCAATGCATGTCCGAGCTTGCAAGTCAAAGGTTCAAGGGTACCAGCGTCGGGCCAAGGAACGCAAAGGAGCTGCTGAGGATGATGCCCAGCATTTCTGATAAGCCCCTCAAAGGGGTAAGGCAAAAGACATGTGACACAAGATGCCCACAATAGAGACACAGAACACACAATAGACAAGTGACACAACACACACCAGGACTGCTCTGCCCTGCACACCTCAGCATTGCGATCAACAGCGAGACTTTGCCTTTACGTGGCCTAAGGGGCCCTCTCGTGGACATCCCCATCTCCAAAGCTAATTCAAAGATCCCTCCCACCAAGTCCTGACCCAGCACCCCACTCTCATCCCCCTCCCTGAGGTGTAGCCCTCGACTTAGCTCTCAGATATCCAGGGATGCAAATCCTCATCAGGTGCAAAACAAGGCCACCTCATCATCTGGGAAGTTCCTGCCCTCAGAGGGCTGTTCTCTCTCAGTCCTCTACAATAAAGAAAACCAAACATCAGTGCCTGAACTCAGCAGCACATCAGCCAAAACCCAACAATTCCACTACTCACCGGCTCCTGAGAACGCCCCGGTCCTTGGCTCATATTCTGTGGCCGCACTCCGACGCCGCCGTCGCAGGGTATCCCTGGGTTAAGGGGAGACAAGGTGATGTGGCATTGCTGAAACTTGAAGGGACCCTCGCTCCTCCCTCCCTCCCCAACTCGCCACAACTCCTCAGCCATTGCCAAAGGCTGCCCAGATGGCACCTTCAAACAGAAAAGGTACAGGCTTCATTGCAGAGCCCTGTAATACTTCTGGAAGGCTCACAGGGACAGGCAGCTCAAGGGTGATAAACTGGCTCCATCAGCTGGTCCATGAGGGGGTTCAGCCCCTGTAGGCATAATACAAGTGGGCCACCTAAAACACACAAATGGATGCTCAGACAATGCATGCTTTGAGCTGCCCCAGAATTTGGCACCCGAGCAGTAACTGGTTGCATCCACTGGTCACTGCTTACCTCACTCACTTGACCTTGACTGCTGATATCCAGGTTTACTTCCTAAAAATAAAGACAAAGAACAGCCCTGCAACATAACCAAAATGAAACACCACCCCTGAAAAGCTGAATGATGACCAACCTTCCCAGGGGAGAAGGGGCAAAACAAAATGGAAAGGCACATGCCCATGTAGTGTCCAAAAGGGTTGCATTGCTGAGATAGGTTCCACCTGAAAGTGCTCGGCTGTGACCTCTTTCTGCAAGGGTGTCTGTCACGTTGGAGTAGCGATTTCAATGCTGCAGACCACCTGTAAAACGCAAAAAAAAAAAATCAAAGGCTACTTATAGTTTCATCACTAATACAACAACTCCAGTAGCATCCAGTTCTGTGCTGGAATCAATACTCATCCAGCTCATGGTCCCCCCGGTGCCAATACCCTGCTGTGCCAAGTGCTTCGCATCTTCAAAATGAAAATCCCAACAGTGAGGTAAACATAGAGCCCAAAGTCAGGCCGTAGCTTGGACTTCAGGCACTGACCCACCTCGCTGCTGTGCTCCTCTGGTCTCCTCCATTCATATCAGGTTTACATGCTCTCCCTCTGCAAAAGAATTATTTGTCAAAGTTACCCAGACAGACAGGGAAAGCTTAGCCTTTCCCAAGTTCTCATTCCTCAAAGCAAACTGCCTAGGATCCCACAGGAGTGGGCCTTAGGACAAACTACTATGAAACTGCAAGACACCACTGCACCACTCCCACATCTCCACTCAACACCACACAGACTGGCCACAGTCACTCCATCCAAGGCGTGGCTCAGGTGGCTGAGCAAAGCAAAAGGCTCCCTATAAACTCTCCTTTCTTCTCCACCTAACCCCCCCCCCCCCCAAGACTACTCTACAGAGCAGAGCAATTCCAGGCTAGACACAAACTCAAACAACACATTATACTACAAGCAGTGGGACATGAGGATGATAAAAAAAGCTCTCGGCAAGAAGAACGATAGCAAGGACAGGGACGACGCCAAAAAAGATAATTGATGGTATGGCAATGGTGGATGAAAGAGGCTCTAAGGAGCAGAAGAAAAGACTGGAACAGTGACCTGTTCTAAGAACTGTCAGTCACAATGATCAAGATGGCTGTGAGAGACAAGGCCACATTTAGAATGCTCCCATATCCTGACAATCTTACAAGCCCCAGGACATTACAGCTCATGGCTGGAAAGGATGGATGGCAGTACAGCCGGGAACAAGGCCTCCAAAGAGATCCGACTCAATGCTTTCAAGATGTGATTCCAAGATGTGGCCAAGCCCACTGGTAAAAGAACAAGTGATATTGGCATCCTGCCGAGAAGTACGAAAGTTCAAGAAGCTAGAGATGATGGCCAATGCTTATGATGAGCCCCTTAAGGGTAAAAGGCAGAGAGATCTGATCCAAGGGAAGCCAAAGACACAGAACACACACCGGACAAGACAACACACACTGGAACTGCTCTGCGCTGCACACCCTACAGTTGCAGTCAAAAGTAGGGCTACTCCCTTTAGCTTACCTAAGAAGGCCCTTGGAGAGCATCCCTTTCCCCTACACTACTTTTTAAATCTCTCCCAGCAATTTCCAACCCACTATCCTGCTATCATCCCTTCTCCGGGCCCTGGCCCCCAACTTAGCTTTCAGATGACCGGTGATGTGAATCCACACTGGATGCAAAGGAGTCCACCTCAGCCATCTCCAAAGGCACTGGGATCACCAGGTTGGCCTCTTAGTCAGCTATGACAAAGAAAACCAAAATCAATGCACCAGTGTAGTGGCATACAAGCCAAATCCTAACAAGTCAGCTACTAACTGGGACCCTGCTCCCGCTCCCACTCATACTTGCAGTCTTTAACTTACCTATCAGAAGCCTCCATCTCCAATGTCATCTCTGACCCAGGGTAGCTCCCTCTTGCAGCACAATGAACCTGCTGAAAAATTTGGAGTGTAATACTGACACAATCTGGAATTTCAGGAAATTACAGTGCTTCTAAGAAAAACAAGGCAAAGAAAAAAAAAATACAAAAAGCACCAAGCACCTTAACAACCTTGAACACTCGATGCAAAAATCATGAACTATGCACTCAATGCTATCTTCTTCACAGTGTCTTCAAAGCCTCTATTGCTTTAGATGCTAAAAGCACCTGCTGAAAGAAAGCTGAGAAAACCTGAATGACCCCCCCCTTCATGGAAATAAAAAGACACCCTCAACCCAACTAACCCCACAGAAAGAATAGGCCTCTTTTTACCCAGGGCTGGGGTTAATATACCCCTGGCCGGGCCCGCCTCTCGTTCCCACAATGCCCGGGAAAAGGGAGGAGGCAATTTTACCAGAAGGGATAAAAGCACTGGGAGGAGCTGCAGCTGTTTGGTTGCTCTGCCTTAAATTCCAGGTGAGTACAGGGCTCTGTAGATGCCTTCTGTTTTACTACAGCTGCATCCACTGAAAGGGTAAAAAAGCTTCTTGTTTTGGCAGCGTAGACACATGAGTTGCATGATTCCTTGTTAAGTTCTGTAATTGTTCATTGGTGGCTATTGAGTCACAGGATTATGGAGGGTGGAGAAGAATAGTAATAATATACATGGTGTAACTCCTGTTGGGGTCTCTAATTAGGGATGTATTCATTATAAATAAAACTGAAAAAATAATGGGCTCTCTGGCAGCAGGAGGGTTTTGTCAGTGCTGGGCTTGCTCCCTTGTGAGAGATTGGGTGCCAGTACCCAGCTAGAAGTGCCCTGAAGTACAGATTGAAATTCTTAAAATGCTGAAAAAGGGGGAGCTTCCTTCAATTGAACCCCTTAAAATGAGAGACTAGGGAGTGTTTGTCTCTACTTAAATAGATGCCATAGCAATAAATGGGTTCTCTCCTCTGAATCCCCTAAAATACTGGAAAAAGAGGGGTTTTCCTTACTTCAGGTCTCTCCAGTGATGGAAAAAGGGGGATTTCTCCCTCAATTCAAACCCTTATAAAGGAGGGACAACTGGGTTTTCCCTGCAATTTAAACCTTGGGATGATGAAAATGGGGGAGTTATGCTCAATTCCAATCAATAAAATAGCATTGTCAAGGTTTTCCCCTTCTATTTAAACTGGCGAATAATGGAAAATGGGGATTCCCTGTCAAGTGATACCCCTAAGAGCATGGAAAAGGCAGGGTTTTCTTCAACTGATGCCCTTAAAATTGCAGAGGAAGGGGATTCCCCCTCAATTTCAACACAGACAATTATGGAAAAGGAAGTTTTTTTCCCTCCGTTTAAATCCCTTTTCTCCTCATAACCCCCCTTTTTGGGGGGGGGGGCACTGGGGAAGGGCTGCCAAGATGAAAGGGGAAAGTGGAATGTTTCCCTGGGACCCCACATGCTGCCCTGCCTGCTCAGGTGCTGCCCCTTGGCACGAGGGGTTTTCCCTGGGCATTTTCTGGGAGCAGTGCTCTGTGCCCAGGTGCCTCCGGCTGCTCCCCAGCTCCTGCCGGATGCTCCGACCATTGTCCCTGGAGGGACACTCGGGATGCCCCCATTGCCCCTCTGGACCAGCAGCTCCCTGCACAGCTGTGCCCGGGGAACCCTCGGAGAGCGGCCTCTGGCAGGAGCCGCCCCCTCCTCATCCTGGCCGCTCACACCTGGGGCTGCTGCGGGCTGTGGGGTCAGCGGCGTCGGGGGCGGGCGGGAGGCGCGTGGGCGCCGGCCAGCAGGCATCGGCGGGGACACCTCCGTGCCGCGCGCGCCGCGCCTCTCCCACGAGAGGTCCCCGCGCCCCGCGGTGCCGTGCCGGGCTCTCGTTCCCCCCCCCCCGCGCCGCCGCCGCCCCCCGCTCCCTCCGGCCCGGGGAGCTGCAGGAAAACGCAAAAGCATCGAGGAAGAGCGGGCACCGGAGCTGCCCGAGCCATCGGCTTGCCCGAAGGGCGGCGGCTGCCCGCAGCCGGGAGCAGCCACCAAGGATGGAGCTGCTGTTTGCCGGGAGGTGGGAGCTGGGGGCAGCCGGAGCCGGAGGCAGGCTTTCCCCGGCAGGAGGGGCCGGGAGGATTTCAGCTCGCAGCGGCTCTCGGTGGGTGCTGGATGGAGCCCGGGCTGAGCCAGGTGGCCGGTGCGGGTGCTGTTCCTGTCCCCAGGCGCCGATGAAATGGCAGCTCGGAGCAGCCTCGTGTGTCTGTGTGGAAGCAGCTCCGATGCTGGCAGCCAAATCAAATCAAATTGCTGTCAGATTTGTATTAAATGTGGTGTTTAAATCTGGAACTGCTCAGCTCCCCAGGTGGGAAAGTGCTTGGAGTAGCCAAGCTGAGCCGTTGTTGAGAATTCCAAGCATTGTGTCTTTACTCTCCTTAATACAGCGTTTAAATAATTGATACTTGATGGAGACAGTATCAGGGGGATTTGTTAGAGGGGCAGGGATGTTTTTTCACCTTGCAGTGTGTTGGGATAGTCAAGACTCCTTATGTCAAAATTAATTGATCTTCCTTCTTTTCCTTTTTTTTCCTTTCTAGGTTGTGGCTGAGTGGGAAGAATATTTCGGATAAAGAAATGAAATACACGAGGGAAGCTTCGTGTTCCCGTGGAGATGCTTTAGGCGCGTGCAGCTTCTGAGCTGCACCGAAACTTGAGGCTCCCACAGAAGCTTCCTGGTAAGCCTGAGTAGGTTTACTGCATGGGGGTTCCAGTCACTGCTGGACATACTCTGAAGTCCTGGGAAAACATGGAACAATAGCTCTGAGTGGAAAAAATATATGCTCAGCATTCTCTAGGGAAAATTATAGTTGGCCTGTAAGTGTACCCCCACGTCTGCATTGGTTAAAAAGTCAGTCCCACACACTTTCCTGGCTGGTGTGAAGTTGTATAGTTCATCAGATCTGATCCAGTGTGTAAAGAAATGTTTACTGTGGACTTTCAGGAGATTATCAGCAGTCCTGGGGAGGCTGCTGAACTTGATCTCCCTGGATTGACAGAATGAATCCACATAGGATGCAGAGCAGGATGTGGTTTCTCAAACAGAATAGTGACATTCTCGAAGGAGGCTACAAGCAAAGGGAATCTTAATTTTAGTTATTGAACACAGAAACATTTATATCTGCTTATGCAACTCTTAGAAGGGAAGAAGAACATGGCCATTCTGTGCAGTCCTATGTGGAAGTGTACTGGCTCAAATTGTCTTTCAAACAGCCAAGTGGCACCGGGTGTCACCTGGAAAAATTAAGTACTGGGGACACTTTACACTCATAAATGGCCTAACCTTGTGTACATGGAAATCAAGGGACTTCTGTAATGTTAGAATGGGTCTCAAATGATGGGTTTTTGCAGATTAGCAATCTATCCAAGGAATGATATCATAAAATTTTGTCTAGCAAAAACTGCTGCCAACATTTAAAAATATCTACCAAATGCTATTCCCATTAAAACAGTCTTGTTAAAATTGTCTGTTCCAAACAGAACAAGATTTTACTGTTCTTGGTGATGTCGTTTTCCTCCTCAGATTTCTGTGAAAGCATGTGTTTCACAAGGCATATCAAAGTTGTCTCATGGGCAAAAACATGTAAACATCAAGCGTGTCATTTTCTTGAAATCCCCTGTAAAATGGCTCGCCACGCTGCCTTAACCATTCAGAAGCATAAGAGGAAAAAAGGAATTTGCAGGCACTCCAAGGCTGGGTCTGTGGGAGATCTGAGATGAGCCTGTGGCTCTGCAGTCACCCATCAAGAAGTCACCCAAATGTGCTTTTTATCTTGCAGTTTCCACATTTGGGAGGCAACTACTGCGTAAAGGATCTGGGTTGTGCTAATGAAAAATATATCACAAGGTCCGTGTGTGGCTGGGTTGGTTCCATAGTTCCAGCCATACCTGCTGTTGTGATACATAATCCCAGTTCATACTCCTGGGAAGAGTTTCCTGCAGCAGTGCAGGTGGGAAGTTTCTCTCTTGCACTGGCTCCACATTGAGCTCTTTCTTCTTAATGCAGCCAGTGCACTGAAGGAGAACAAGCTCGCTTCTTCCTTGCCTGGTTGTTCAGGGTGAATCATTAACCAAGCACTTGAGTGACAAACCAAAATTGTTTGTTGAGTGCCTTCTGCAGTCTGCACGGACAGTTTGCCTTCTGCAGGAGGTACGGTTTTCTTCTCTCACGGAATGAAAGCACCACAGACCTCCTCTGCTCGCCACTGTGCTTTAACCAGACCTGAAGTATGTACATAATAATACATAGATCTATATCTATCTACGTACATATATGTACTGAAGTATATAATCTATCTATCTATAGAACTTCTTTATATGTATAGAAGTTCTGTGTTGCTCCTGCTTTATGCATGAGGAAAGGGGCATACATATAATGAAGAAAGAAGTTAACTTTTCCTTGTACTCTTCCTTTGTAGCCTGTTGAGGCTTTTGGTGAGAGGAATTATATCTTTTTCCTAGCAGCACTTAATGAACTGAAATCATTCTCCAGGATGATGATGACATGCCAGTTCTCGGTATATGGATATGAGTCCTGAGATCCCACACACGGATACACAGAAGGACTGCATAATGTGCTGAAGATGGGGAGAAGGTATGCTTGGGTGAAAGGTGGGACTGTTTCTTCTAATGGCTGCTTACATCCAACAGCAAATACTGATTTCTCCCTTTTTAATGCAAGAGCATTTATCTGCCAGTGTTCAAACTGCATTTCCATGACATAAGAAGAGTTGTCTGGATAATTAACTAATACAGTTAAAACACATCAGTTTGAGCAGATGTTCTTGTCTGTGCTTTTAACGTGAATGGCCTTGATTTTGCAGCAAAGTCCGAGAGATGGCACCTGAATGCAAGGGTTTGGGTTTGTGAAGCTTTGCAGAATGATGGCCTATATTTATATTTCTTTCAGAAACTCCCCATAAGCTGCACACAAACCTCGTTTAGAGAGTTTTACTGAGACAGCAGATTCAAGCCTTCGTTATTAGGGGACGTCTGCAATGCCGTTGTCTGCTTGACATTAATTCTTCCAGCTGTGCATCGATGTATTGTAATGGCCCTGGGTTTTTTGGTCGCAGTTTGTTTCCTGCAGTGCCCTCGTGCCTGCGCAGCACTCGTGATGCTGACGTTGACCCTGGGCTGTGTGGCAGATGGGGCTGTCCCGTATCCGAAAGTTACGGGAATGTATGTAGATGTCAGATGGAATGCTGGTCTCTCCGCTCACCCTTGGCTCTGTAATTTCGTCATCCAGCCATGGAGGACCTGTGCAGCCATAACTGGCCAAGGCAGTGGGTGAGCACAAGCTGCAGCTCTGCAGGAGATCAGGAACCTCTTGCCCACAGCAGAAACAGCAAGTAACTGCAGTTCTCAGAACTCGTTACCGTGCCCTTAACTGCAGTATTTCCCTGCTCTGTAATCTGGCCAAAGGTAGGTAGGTTTTGATAGGGATAGACACATTTCTATCACAAAGGTCACCTCTCTGCCAGATTTCAAAATTTCCATTCCGAAGCTAGAGATCCTCATATAAAAGGTTGCCTGAATTTAGGTAGCGTGTGCCAAGCAGTATATTTTTCCTTTAATAATATTCCTGGAAATAGCGGAACTGTTTTGGCTAAAGCAAATGCTGAACTGTTCAGAATGAAATTCTCAGAGCTAAAATCTGGCGAAGCAGAGTAACATGCCCTTTTGTTAACCCTGGGGAAGGCTGAGCACCGTGGCAGCAGGGAGGGGAGGTGGCACTGCTGGTCGGCAAACCAAGGAAACCAAGGAGCGCTGCTTTTAGCAAACTGCCAGCTTGAAGCCAGTGAGGAACATCCTTGGGCTCCTGCACTCTGTGTTTTTATGTTCACCTTAAATAATGAACAGAGAAACCCAGAGGCACCAGTGCTGCTTCCAGCTACCTTGAACTGCTTAAATAGGTAGTTTTAATCACCCAGGCTCCGTTCTCTCCACCTGTATTGCTCCTGGGCTTAAGGCTGGATGTATCTATGGAATCTCTAGTTATGTACTGGAGTTTGGCCTGAAGTAATTTGTGTTGCCAACTTGGTACTCTTTCCCCACCCTGGAAGTCTATCTGCAGAACCCCTCTGTGCCAGGCAAGAGAGTCCCCCATAGATGTTTCACTATACAGTTACATCTTTTGGGTTAGAGCCTTACAGGGCTATCATGTGAATGAGGACAAAGCTCTGTTTTTCTTCTTTGCTCTCTGCCCTGTCTTCTTTCTCTGTATTTTAGGACCCAAGTAACAGGGACATATAGCTCCTGTTCTGCTTCCTGGTTGTGTCACTGAAACTGCAGGAAAAACAAAAAGCCCTCCAACAACATTTTTAATGTTAGAGAGTCAAGGCACTACTTTCTTCTGTGGCCAGGATGTACCACAGAAATCATCTCATCCGCACATAGCCCGGGTGTGCAGAGAGAATCATTCCATGACACATGATCTTTACTAGAATTTTCAGATCTTTTTTGCAGTCAAAACTCACAGAAACGAATTGGGTCAGTGTTCATTGGTCTCAAGTTGTGTAGTTCCTAGTATCTGCTCTCCTATTAGATCCGGATTTCTTCGCTTCTGATGTTAATTAGATCTTCATTGCTTGAATTTCTTATCAGTCTTTGCCAGAGGCAGAGTCTGGGGTAGATGTTCCTAGATGGCCACTAACGTTCTGTTGGTTCTGTTGGTTCTGTTGATGTTCCATCGATGGCTTTATCTTGTTGGGGCTACTCCCAGTCTGTTGAAATGCTAAGCCCATCAGGCCTCACCTAGAGAAACAATGCCCTGGAAAGAAGCTTCAGTTCCCTTCCCCTGAGGCAAAGATGAGCAAACCTGGCTAAAGTCATAGATAAAAGATTTTTAAACTGGTATGTTTTCCAACAGTTGTATATAATGCTTTATTACATAAACGGGCTGGGAAAAGCTCTGGTACCCCTGACCAAGCTGGTTTTGTCTCAGACAGTGCTGTTATTTTGGGGCTAGACATGAAGCTGCTGTCTCTGGACTTGAAAATGAATATAGGAATGACTGAACAAACAAACGTGGTACACTCTTAAAAAATTGTGTGCCCATTGACCAAGCTGGATTACCATGCTCTTTCCAAATTCTTGCCGTGCAAGTTCTTCCATGCCCTCACTTGCAACTCAAACTTTTTTTTGTTTTGTTTTGTTTTAAATAATACTGGTACCAGAGCACGGGCACAGCACTTCTATGAGCTGCAGAGCTATGAATATCTCTTTTTATGGATACAGTGTGTGCATGCTGTGGCTTTGGGCACAGGGTATGTCAGTGCTAGTGCGAGACTGATAATAGCCTCTAAAGATCGTTTGAGAAGTTGCTTACCTTTCCCCAGGGAACAGGACACGTCTTTGTATTTCCACCTTCAGATACACAACCCACTTGTGGGCTTGACTGCATAGCAAATAGTGTGAGAGTCATCCTTGCTTATGTGTATTTTTTTTTTCCCCCCTCTCCTTTATGTTTTGCTTTGCCCTCTCGTTTGCTTTCTGCCTGTTTTCTCTGAGGCTAGTGATTTCTTGGCAAGTTATTGTTCATAATCAAAGAAAGGTAGTGGGCAAGCAGCAACTGCTGTCTTAGGTAGCCCAAGCTGACCCTGCCACTGCTTTGGCAGGAGAAAGAAGCTTCTTTGGGAGGAGCACAGCTGTCCTGGGCTTTGTGCACACAAGGGCTGCTCAGAGCAGCCCCTTGACCCCATGCTGGCTCTGTGAGCTCTGCCACTGACTGGTAACAGTGATGGCAGTTTGTGTTGAGGCTTTGTTCTCTGCTCCCCAGAGAGAAACATTCAACTGCAGAGTGACTAAGTGGCTTTTCAAAGGCTACATGATGATTCAGTGAATGAACAACAACCCCCAGCAGCTCCAGGCCCCCTTCTCTCTGCAGAACAATGCCTTTCTCCCTGTATGAAGATGCGCACGTAGGATAGGTTGCATACAGAGTTATGTATTTCAAAAGAAATTTGAATATTAATCTTTATATTGTAGTGATGCCACTGTCCTCTAGGCTCTGTAAATAGCAGCACCACAACAGTGTGAATGATTCCTTTTATGCAAAACCCTGGCCAGTGAAATAGCTTGTCAATACAAAATAAAATTGCTGCACAAAGGTTTGACAGCTACCTTCATTATATATGTCAATCAAAAGATCCTAAAAGCTTTATTGTCCCTGTACAGAGTCTGAACAATATGCTAGCCCAATATGCCTCAAAGCTATGTTCCCTCTACTCCTTTCATTTAAAAAATAGCCACCAATAACTTTTGACAAACAGTCTGAGAAAACTGCATGAGCAGCAAGGAAATCTTAGATTTTCTTGGGGATCTGTGGGCTGGAGCCTTCCACTCACTGGGCTCTGTCACATGTCACGGTAGATGAGATCTGGTCAGAAACACGGAGCCCTAAAATTACTCTACAAAACCCAGGCTGGCTGGGGTCGTGGGGAGGGCATGGGGAATTAGGGAGGAAAACTTATGCTGAATATGAACTGCTTAAATAATTTTGGGTTAAGGCTTTTTGTTGCTTTCCCAGGTATGGGACATTCAAGCTCCTCTGTCCCAGGTCTCCCCCAGGTTAGGCTGGGCCTGTCTTGATGAGCTCTTGCTCTCATCAGAGCCCACCCTACAGCTTGGGAGTGTGAGGCGTGCGTATTTCGGCTGGATTCCCTTTTTCCATGGCGCTCGGTCCTGCGAAGCCCAGCTGTCACTTAGGGCTCGAGGTGCTGTAAGCGGGGCCGGGGTCGGGCGGGAGCGGGGCTGTGTCCCGGGAGGCGGGTCCGGCGGCCGGTGCTCCCGCACGGGCGGTGGGGCCTAGGCCGGGCCCTGCCGGGAGCGAGGGCCCGGCAGCCGCAGCGCTGCGAGCCCAGCGCGGCCCCGCGGCCGCGAGAGGGAGCGGCCGGCGCGCCCCGCTCCTGCCCGGCCCTCACACAGGCCGCCGGAGCCTCCCCGGGAGGGACGGACCCCGCGCCTTCACTCGGCCCTGCTGAGGCCGCATCTGGAGTGCTGTGTGCAGTTCTGGGCTCCTCAGGACAGGAGAGACATGGAGCCTCTGGAGAGGGTCCGGCTTAGAGTGACAAAGATGATTAAGGAGAATCTCATGTGTGAGGAAAGGCAGAGGGTGCTGGCCCTGGTCAGCCTCGAGAAGAGACGACAGAGAGGGAACCTCATCAAAGTCTATCAGTATCTGAAGGGAGAGTGCCAAGAGGATGGAGCCAGGCTCTGGTTGGGTTTTGCCCAGCGATAGTACAAAAGGCAGCGGGCAGAAACTGATGTACACGAGCAAGAACTTCACTGTGTGGATGCCCAAGCACTGGAACAGATTGCCTAGAGAAGTTGTGGAGTCTCCCTCTTTGGAGGTATTCAGAAGGTATCTGGACACAATCCTCAATAAGCTGCTTTGGGGGACCCTTGCATGTCTGGGAACTAGGTGACCTCCAGCGGTCCCTTTCCAGTCTTTAACCATTCTGTGAAAGTGTGACATTGTAATCTTGTGCCATGACAGAGCAGACTAAATCTGGTTTATGAGGGTGTCCTAGCTTCTAAGTCTTTGTTCTGGGCTGTAGCTTAAATTAAGTTTCACAATTCAAAATATCCTGGAGGTTGGTTGTTTCCTCTAAGCCCTCAGCTTGGTTCTTAGCATGTGCTGGTGCGTGGCTTTGCTCTCAGACCTGGTCATGGGCAGTGCAGCAGCAGTACCTCAGGAGGTTACTTCCTGCATGCGTATCTGCCTGTGCCTTTCTGACAGCTGCTTTTGGGATGAGCTGCTGCTCTTGGCCTGTGCTAAAGGGCTGACCTAAAAGTGTAAAGAATAGCCTTGCTCTTGTGTTTGGGAGCGAACCATGGGGATGCTCTGTGAGGATGCATGCAGTGGAGATACTGCAACAGGACTGCTGATCACGACAACTAGTGCTGGTGAAGAAACTGGTAAAATGGAAACTTTTAAAGAATTGAGGTGTTAATTCATGTGCTGAGAAAGCTGTGCTGCCCACTTACCATCCCAAAAACTGTGTGACGTTTCCCTGAGGTGCACTGCTTGCTGCTGCATCATGGCTGTGTCTTTGATCACAGGCAAAATTAAGCATGCTTTTGTCATCAGTAGACTCCACAAGTAGTTTCAAGATACATGGGAGTATCTGGGAGTAAAAAGACATAGACTGACACTTCTCACAGTGTTGAAGTTTACATGGTGTGGTGTGTTCTCTCCCCATGCAGCATTGCCCTCCTGTACAGAGCCCTTTTATTCATGTTTTAAAGAATTACCACTGTTGTGGCAATGGCATAGAAGTTGTTTCGGTGCAATTTGTGGCGAGCACCAAATAATTGTGCAACAGAATGTCTGTTATCTGTGACAACAGCTGCCTTTCATAACTACCTTTGATTTCAGGTGTGCAAGACTGGACTAAGCTGAACGTAGGTGGTGCTGACAGGATGCAAAAGGCTTTCTGTAAGCAGAGTGGGCTGTGCTTTTCTCGCTAGTCCACCTCTGGCCAAGGACGTACTTTGTAGTGTGTGGGTGCAATGGTAAGGACACTGCAAACACTTTTGCTCCTGTGGTAAGGCTAGGAGCTTGGTGTTGTACATGGAAAAAAAAGCCTACACAAGTCTGAAGCTTCTGCTGTGAGCACCACTGCTTCATCTTGTTATTCTGGCCCTAAAGGAAACCCTCCTGAAGGAATGCTGTACCCAGCCCCTCTGTTTCTGTGAACAGGAGGTAGCGGTGGCTTCCCAGGGGGAATAAACCAGGCTTTGGTGCTTGCCTGTCTTACTTCTCTGCCTTGTGGGAAAATGTTACGAATCCCTCTGTTTGGGCGATTGCTCACGCTTCTGCACCCTCAGACTTAATCTGTCAACTTTTAGCAGTTTATTATGCACTGATGCTGGGATGGCTCTTGCCAGCTAGGAACTGTTTTCCAGTGTCACTCCCTTGTAGTTGGCATGTGGAACTGCTGTGGCATTTTCTCGATGTTTAATGTGACCTAATTGTGTACTTCCACTGTCTGGGAGGATCAGCTCTCCTGGTGTGACAGTTGCCATAAAATCAGCGGTGCGTCTCTGGCATTTGCAGCTGGGTGCAAGGCACAAGTTCCTTGATTTTGCTGCATCAGCCCAGTGAAACATTGCGGGGCTGTGTGTGCAGCCAACTGCCTTTTGTTACGCCTGGTAACAGCTTGGCAATATTAAAAAAAATGTAGCCTCCAGCTGTTTAATTCGCTCTAGGGAAATAAAAAGGCTTCCTAATAATCTTCATATTTACTTGGCACGTTTGGTTTGAAAGCAGATGGGTTGATTTACGAGATAAATGACAAAGCAAGAGAAGAAGAAGTGTGTCAGTGGCTTTACCATTAGAGAGGAAGGCATTTCTGATATGTGGTTAATCACGATGAACCGTTCTAGGTTTTGGGTTTTTTTTTTTTTTACGAGTCAGCTTCTTGGACCTTCTGCCCGCCAGCTTGCTCAGCCAACTAATTCCCTCAGTGCCCATTGTCACCTCTCCCTATGACCTACAGGTAGGGGAAGGTGCAGAGCTGTAATGAAGGAGAGGGGCTGAGGTGGCCATTCCTTCTCAGTTGTGCCTTCTTTGCCCACTCCAAACTTGTGCAGGAGCCTCCCCGTTGCAGCACTCACCCCCTCCCTGTGGCCAGACCAGTAAGCGCCTATGTCCTTTTGGATGGGCTGGGAAAGGGTCCTTCCTGAGGCACTGCTGCTTGAGGCACTGAGCAGAGCTAGGTTCTCCAAGCAGGCTGGTGCTGAGGCTGTGCCCTCCCTGCCAGAGCCATGCACCCGTCTGCCCTGGCAGGCAGCTGGCAAGTTGTGAAATATGGTTCAGCACTTTTTTTTTAATATTAAATTGTGCAGCTGTCTTGGAAAGGATTAGAAATCAGTTCTGGAAAAGACTACAGTAGATTTTAGTGAAGAATTCTGCTGTGTCCTTAATTATTGATAAGCATCAGGATGTAAGGACACCATGTTAACCCTTCAGCAGCGAGGAAGATTACAAATAATCTAATAAATGACATTCGCAAATTTTCAGATGGAGTAGGTTTAGTTGCAAGTTCTGCGACTTAGAAGTGAGGAAATATCAGAAATAAGGTTTCTGCTTATTATTTTGTATGTCAGATAGCGTGTTTGGTGAGGCAACTGGGTTAGATGAACACTGTATGTCCCTTTCAACTGAAAGACACCATTCTACATTTCTGGTGGCACAGGCCTCTCCTAAGTGGTCCCAGATTTGCTTACCACCCCTGCCCTGGTTGCTCTCACCACCTTTCACTAGCGGGTTTTGCTCAGGGGATGAATCAGGGGCAGGTTCATGCCCACAAGGCTCCTGCTCTATGGCCCCAGGGCCAGGCAAGGCTGCAGGAGCACTGTGGAGGGGTTACTGGTTTTGGCAGCTGAATGGTGTCAGGAAAAGCAGCTTCCCTCCCTGCCACGTGTTTCCAGAGGGCTGCTGAATAAGTCAGGGAAGCCAAAGCAAGGCTCCTTTCTGGGCTCAGAAACCTCTGTGCTAGAAGAACCCGTCCCTGCCAGCTAGGGCCCCCCTTGTCCTGCCCATGGTGTGGGTAAGTCACAGGCTCCTCTTCTCTGTGCTGGGATGAACTGCCATGGGAATGCCATTGCCAGCAGCCTGGTGTGCTGGAAAAAGGGAGAAGGGAAGAGGGAATGTGGTGCCAGAGCTGCGTGCCATCGGGTTGTGTTTCCCTCTGAGGACAGAGGGTGTCTGGGCCGAGGTGAGATTGCTGGGAGTGCTTGGATGAGCTGTGCAGGAGACAGGGAGCTCGGGATTGCAGCTGCTGCTGGAACCATTGCCTTAGGTCTGCTTAGTCAGTGTCTGTGTGAAGTGGGACTTGCGCTGGAGAGGTGCTGTCGGGAACAAAGGACGGAGTAAATCCTCTCAGGGGATGTGCGGGGAGGGACTGAGTTGCAGGGAAGGAGAGTATTTCTAAGCCGTATCAATATTTCCCTGAACCTGGGGCTGGAGCAGTGAGGGGGGTGCTTGGGTTTGGCCTGGGCCTGTCAGGAAGAGCCATAAACGAGCCAGCCGAGGCCCTGAACCCTCCCTGGATGTTTGAAACGCTTCCACAGAAAGCCAAGGCAGTCATGATTGCAGAGGACAAGTTGTAGGCAACTGCTGACGATCCGTGGGGAATTTCCTGTGGAATTACCAGTCAGAGAGTGCATGGAAGCAGAGCACATCTTTTGGCTTTTTCCGGTCTGTCACCTCCTGTCTGGCTCTAGAGAGTTTTGTGCGCTCCCGTTCAGGAGGCAGCGTGTTTTCAGCTGGAAATTTGGGGTGGTTTTGTTTCCTCAGGGTCTGGGGTCTTTCCTGAGAGAATCAGCCCTCCCATAAATCCCCCGGGTCGTTCTACACAGCTGCTTTGGCCGTGGCTCAGAGAGAGAGAAGGGAAATGACTTTTTAGGGTGTTGAAATTTCTCCAGGCAGGAGTGGGAGGTCGTCTTGCCCCTCCCCAGAGCCCTGCAGGCGCATGGGAGTAGCTCAGTGCCGGCGCAGCTCTCTGAGCAATAACAACGCTTGGGAGGTTCGGGTGTTGATAACAGCTCTCCTGTCTCCTGGGGCCCAAGGTTCGGTCTCACGGTCCCGGACCGGTGAGGGAGAGAAGGAACTTGTGCTATTCCTGGAAAAGCTTCTGTTATTCCTTGTGCAGCCTTTTAATTCTGTGTTCTGATGGACTGTCTGCTGTCTTTCTAACAGGACTTGTCAGAGATTCAGATTTAGGAATTGAATTTGGGTCCGTTCACTTCAGGATCTTGCCAAGCCTGAAGGCCTGGGGCGATGACTGCTCTCAGCGAGGGCTCTTTATGAATCCTCTGTCAGATTTCCCTCAGTGCTGGGCAGAAAAGGCGAGGGTTTGGATCAGGAATTCTGCAAGCAGGGCCTGTGTGACCGTTGGCTTCTTGTGTGTGTGTGTGCGCATCAGTGAGCCAAAATCAAGAGCGAAGGTTGGTTTGGTTTTACGAACTTAGAGTAACTTTAAAAAAACTAATCAACTTTTTCTTCTTTTTTAATTTAGGTGCTGGAATTGCCTCTCTGGATGTGTGCTGAGCTCTCGCTGCTGTGGACTGTGCAGCCTTAATTGCTGCAGGTTCCTGTTCTTCTCACCAGCTCAAAGTACACGTGGGGTTTTTTCCCCTTCTATATAGAGCTGTTGAGTTTGGTGATTTTCCTGAATTGAGGATATTGAAGGTCGAGAAGGAAGATTTGTGTCTTTTTGTGCTTTTCTGTTGTTATTTTTAGCACCTGCTCACCATCTGGACATGGTTGGAATACTGGAAACATAAAAGTTTTTAGGTTCAGTGCTTATTTATGCAAACCCAGGTTTTTTATTTTTTTTTTTTTTTGAAAGGTCTCCATTTGTCTGGGCACTGTTCCTGGTAGTTTGATGTAGAAAAGGTCACGTGAACAGCAGGGAGCAGTGAGCACTTGGAAGGGGGGGTGCAGGTATTTCATCCAGGGTGGGGCAGTGAATGTGGCCTAGGAACAGCTCTCTGGTCAAGTGAGCAGCAGAGGAACTGAAGGATGCTCTTCCCCAGCAGAGCTGCTGCTTTGTGCTCTGGGGCAGCGCTGCCGCTGCTGGGCTTCCTTGGGGAAAACAGCTCCTTTAGGATTTGCTTTGCTGCAAAGGTTTCCCTGAGCTGGGTGTCTGCAAGAGGTATCGGGATACCAGTGTCAGGAGTTTTCCATGGCTGTTGTACACAGCACGTTCCGGGCAATTTGCGAGCGTGAGGCAGAGCAAAATGGGTGCAATTGGACTCTGCAAATGCAGTTCAGGCAGACGTTGATCTTTTAACTTTTCCATGGCAGGTGTGAATTCTTGGGCATTTGTGAGTCTGCCTTGACGTGCAGGGATTGAAGGTTTTAGGTCTGGAATTGTTTGCTCAGCTTGCTCCAAGGCATGGTGTACTTTTGGAAGTGCCACACGCCTCCCAGGACCAAGGAGCTGCTGGCTGGGTGCCTGGGAACTGGGAGCCACTGGGAGGGCTGGGGGTGACACCTGGAGATGGGCTGGGGAAGCCTCAACTGGGATATTTTCCCCCCTGACATTGGGTACCGAGGCACTAGGAAAATCCAGGTGTTGGGGAAGATCAAACAGGAAAGCCTTATAAATATGATTGCTTGACAAAAGATTTTGGGAATATGAAAACTATAAGCGAGATCGAAATGAAAGCCACCTTTTGAAATACCAAGTCTTAGTTACTGAACAACTGGAAAACAATGGTATGGCTGACTGAAGGTAATCCCCTCTTGATTGAACAATACCCTCTGCTTGCAGGCAGGTCCAAGGGTCAGAGCAGACTCTACTAGCTCAGCAGAAGGGGTCCAAAGAGTAGTTTTTAGAAGTTAAGATGTAACACTCTATGGTAATATAAGAACTCTTATAGGCTGTATGTAAATGCTATAGGATTTGTATCTTGTATTAGATTGGTTAGTGACAATTAGAATATTCAGTACAGAAGATGATTTATTGTATTGTAACCAGGACTTCAGACACTCTTACTATACTCTACACACATTCTCTCTCACTACTTCTTCACCTTCATTCCTCTCTCTCCCTCTCTTTACTTACCCGCTTGCTCTCTTGGGCCTGCTCAGAGCTGCCAGCTGCAGCTCTAAGCAGTGCCCCTGTACCCACGCCCTTTGCAATAAACCGCGTGTTCCAAGATCTGACTGCAGAGATCTCTCGTCACCGTCCCGACCGTCCGAACCCGCACCGAGCACCCCCGAGGCAAAGCTCCCACATCCAGGACTCCAGGATGTTTGAGTGTATCTAAAGGTACACCTGGACCTTTGCCTTGTGGCGCTCTTGAGTTTCTGTTGACTTGCCTGAATTGAGGCTACTGAGGGCGGTGGAAGATAATTTGTCTTGTTTTGTGCTTCTCTGTTGTGAGTTTTGCCTTTCAGGCTTTTCAGCTACTTTTTAAACTCAGAGTAAAAACAACCTGCTGCGCTGGCTGGGGATGTTTTCCCTCCCGGCTGGGTTTTTTTATCTGGGACCCGGCCGGTCTGTGAGGTGCCGTTCATCGCCAGGGTTTGGGTGCCGACCGTGCCGGAGATTTGTCAGGCGGGATGATTTTGGGGCTCCCGGGAACCGCGTTCCCATGGGGTGCTCTCGAGACGAGAGCGAGGGTGGGTTTGTGTGTCAGCTGAAGGAGGTGTGTGGTGGATGAATGTTTTGTTCTCCCTGTGCTGCTGTTGTTTTGGGTTTCCTGGAACAATAAAACGCAATGAATTTTCCAGAAATAGAACAATTGTTACATTGTACTGATAGGGGGTTGGCTTGTGTTGCTCTGTGTTGGTGTTTGCTGCTGCACTTGCACATATTGCTCTGTATGTCAATTGGACTTTGACCAGTGTGCATATGGATTGTATTTGTGCATGTGTACATTGTTGTTTCCACTTGCTTTGCCGAAGTGTAAATAAAAAACCCTCGTTCAATCAAGTTGAATAAACCCTAATAAAGATACCCCCCTCCTCCCTTTTGGTTGCTTTCTTCCTTTGGTGTGGTTTAGTAATTTTTTTGCCGTATTTCTTGCTTTGCTACTCTGCTTTGCTTTACTTTTCAGTCTATTCCTCACTTGACTTTTTCTAACTCTTTATCTTTTTCTTGCTGTTTAACTGTTTCTGGATGTCTCTGTCACTCTATTTCTCAGTTTCTCTTTTTCTCTTCAACACTAATTCTCTTTTACACTTGATTTCTTTTTCTCTCAAACCCTATTCTTCTGTTTCTCTATTCCTTTTTCTCTCTATTTTTCTTTCTCTTTCTTTCTGACTCTTTCTTTCTCTCTGACTTTATTTCTCTCTTTCTGACTTTCTTTCTTTCTCTCGGACTTTCTTTCTTTCTCTCTGACTTTGACTTTCTTTCTCTCTCTCTCTCTGACTTTGATTTTCGAACTACCTTTCTCACCTTCCCTCCTTTGTTCATTTTTACCTTTCTACCTTTGTTTATTTCTGTAGCAGCTTGGAATAAAACAAGAGACCACTCTTTCTTCAGGCATGATCTGCCCCAGGCTTTGTGTTTCTATTTTGGGAAAGTTTTAAGAGTTTTGGGAATGGGCACAGGGAAAGACAAAACAGATCCATGCCCACAGACTGGTCAGGGCAGACTCTCTGCCCCTTCTGGGCCACTGACTCAAACATGAAACCCCCCAGCTTTCTGGGAGGTGAAGGAAGAACAGTCACACCTGGTGCTTCTACCTGTAGCCATTTGCCTGCTCTGCATCTTTCCCAGGAGAGCAGAAGGCCCTTAGCAAAGTGAAGATCAATGGAACAAGTTGCTCTTCCACACAGGGCTCTCGTTAAGGCTGGAATGGCTGCTGCCAGCCTCTGCACTTTCTGCCTCCCCAACTTCCTACCTTTGTTCCTTTCTACCTTTCTCTTTTTCTACCTTTGTTGCTTTCTACCTTTCTCAATTTCTAACTTGATACGTTTGTTTGTTTCTACCATTCAAACTTTCTATCTTTCCATCTTTCTTCATTTCCAGCTTTCTGCATTTCTACCTTTGTGCATTTGTTCATTTCTACCCTTCTGACCTTCTGCCTTTCTACCTTTTTTGTTTCTACTTTTATGACTTTGTACCACCTAAGTTTTCTCTCTTTTTACCTTTGTTCATTTTTACTTTTGTTAGTTTCTAACTTTCTACATCTCTGACTTTCTCTCTTTGTTTGTTTCTAACTTTCTAGATTTGTCCCTTTCTGCCTTTGTTTGTTTGGAACTTTGAAACTTTATACCTTTGTTTTTCTCCCCATTTTTACCTTTCTAACTTTGTTTTGAACACTCTACATTTCTAACTTTGTGCCTTTCTAAATTTGTGTTTTACTTTCTGACTTTTACCTTTCTAACTTTGTTTCTAACCTTCTTATTAGAGTGAAGGCTCCTCTGGCCTCAGGCCCAGAGGGAAGCCAAAGCACTAGGTTTGAATTAAAACCTTTGGACAAGCTGACATCCATGGAGCCACACCGAAGTGAAATAGAAATACAGATTTTTAACTTTTAGTAGAAATAGATGCTAAGTGCCTTAAACCTGAAAAAGCTGTAGCAGAGATCTTAAACACAGCTCTTGCTGCAGCAGTGTTACCTTTTCACAGAATTCTTTACTTTAGACAAAATCTAGATAGAATTACACTGTTCACATGTTTTAGATGGAGTGTTCACATAAACCATAAGAGCTGATAGAAACTGTATGTGCAAATCTGTGTAATACAGATGTAACACTTGTGTGAGGCTTACGAGTGTTAGAGCAGGATGGGTTAAGAAAAAGAAAACTAGAATCGTATGTTAATCTTATTGGTCAATTAACAAATAGAATCCACACTTCTGTAAGAAAAAAATAGAGTGTATGGAGCATATAGAAGAAGCTGGTTTTGCCTGTTGCTGCTGCTTGGCTTTATCATGTAACCCCATTCGAACTCTGCCTTCAAGACAGCTGTGAGACTGTGAAATAAAGAACTCAGCAGAACAGCAGCCTCCTCTGCTCTTTCACCCTGGTCCGAGAAGGAGGGGTACCCTGTCAAAGGCTCAACACCTTCTGCCTTTCTGACTTTGTTTCTAAATTTCTACCTTTCTAATTTTCTTTGTTTCTACTTTTTTTTTGTTTCTTTGTTTTTAACTTTCAACCTTTCTCCCTTTAGAAATTTGTTTGTTTCTTGTATTTTACCTCTTTGATTGTTTCTAAATTTCTGCTGTTGTAACTTTGTTTCTAACTTTCTACTTTTTAAATTTCATTTGTTTTTAACTTTTTACCATTCCTCCCAGCGAGGGATGTGTGCAGAATACTAAAACCTGTTAAGTTCTTCTTTTATGCATCAATAGACAAATGCTACTGATTTAGATGTAAATTCATTTGGAAATAAGCCAGCCCTGTCTACTCTGTCGCATACAGCAATATAAGAAGCTGGGAATAGAGATCAGCAGGTTTTGAGAATAACGAGCCGGCGTTTTTCTGTAGGAAGGAAAGCAGCAAGCGCCTGGCCCCAGGAGCCGAGACGCTCGGGCTGCAGGAGCTGCAGAGCGCCCGGAGCCGGCTTTTCCCTGTGCTCTGTGCCTGCCCCCGGGCTGAGCTGGGCGGCGCTGCTGCCGCCTGGTGGCGAGAGCGCGGCACTGCCGCCCCCGACACGGCGCCCCGGCGCTGCTGCCGCCCGGTGGCGGCTGAGCCGAGAGGGCGGCGGCCTCGGTGGCTGCCGAGCGTGGCAAGGAGCGGGAGCGAGCGGGGCCGGGTGTGTCAGCGGAGGGGAGGGGCGAAGGGCGGTTCGGAGCCGAGGGACACGGCCGTGCATGACCGGGGCCACAGCTATGGAAAGGAACGGGCGCCGTGCGGGGCGGCGACCGCGGGGAATGACAGCGCGGGGGGCGGCCCGGCGGGGCCGGTTTTGCCGGGCAGCAGAGGCGCGGTCGCAGCGCGACCCGGGCGGGAGGCACCGGGCGGGCACGGTCGGAATAGAGCCGCTCGCGTGTCGCTCTCAAGGAGGCGGCTCGGAAAGGAAGGCGCAGTTCCGCGCTCTCGGGACGGCGTTAAGTGACGTTTTTATTAGAATATGACAGTATTTATTTTATTTTATTATTTTATTATCTGCCAGGACCTTGCAGAGGGTGGTTTACACTTCCGCCACACTCAAGATGGCGGACGCAGTAGGCCCCCTGCGAGAGGTGTCGCTGCCGATGCCTGCCGCCGGTCGCGGAGCCGTCGCCCGCTTCCGGCGCGGCTGACCCCACCAGTCGTGTCCTCGCACCGGGAAGCACGGCGGAAAATCGCGCGGAAAGCGCGGGGCCGGCGTCGGAGTCCGGGCCGGATTCAGGCAGCCGAATAGACAGAAGCCCTTGTGAGGGGCGGCGGGGGCCCTAAGTGTACCACACTAAAGATGGCGGCTCGACCGGAAGTGGCTTCTGCCAGCACCCAAGATGGCGGCGAAGGGCGGAAGTGTCGTCACTGCCACACTCAAGATGGCGGTCGTGTGCACTGTTTTCTGACCTTCTCAATATGGCGGCAGGGAAGGCCCCCCCCCCCCCCCCCCCCCCAAGCTGCGTCTATTCGGCTGCCTGAACGCGACGCCGACGCCGACGCCAGCCCAGCGCTTGCGCGCAATTTTCTGAGGCGTTTCCCGCTACGCGGACACCGACTGTGGGGTCAGCGGCGCCTGGGGCAGGCGGGAGCATTCAGGCAGTCGAATAGACGGAGCGGGGGGGGCGGGGGGGGGGGGGGTCCTTCCGGCCGCCATCTTGAGAAGGTCGAATAGCCACATCGGTGCGGTACCGGTGACTTCCGCCCTTCTTCGCCAGGAGCGGCGATGGCGGGGAGCCCGGGGAGCAGCGCTGCCGGGCCGGGGGCACCGGGGCGGGTGCTCCGGGCTCGGAGGTGAGCGGGGAACGGGGACAGCCCCGAGCGGACGGTGGGGGCCGCGGGGGATCGGTATTCCGGCCCAGGGATGAGTGTTCCGGCACAGGGGTGGCTGTCCCGGCACAGGGATGCGTTCATGGACTGTCTAATAATATTATTTAACGATCGTGCAAGGAGATCTGTATAAAAAAATCCTCCGTGGTCATCCTTCTCCCAGCCCCGCTGTGTTTTCAGGATCTTGGGGGCAGAGTTTGGGTCTGGACAAGGCTCTCGGGCACAGGGTGGGATTCTTGGGGTGCAGGGCCAGGATTTGGACTCGATGCTCCCTGTGGGTCCCTTGCAGCCCAGGAAATGCTGCGATCCTGTGCCTCTGAGGGTGAAATAAAGGGGAGCGGTGGCGTTTGTGCCCGCTGTGTTCACGGCCCCGCCGGCTCAGGGCGGGTTAAAGGCGCAGCTGCCCCGAGACAGCGGGACCGGCCGGGGCTGCTCGCTCCCGGTGCTGCCGCCTCGTGGGGAGAGCCCGGCACTGCAGCCCGCGCAGGCGCTGGACCACGGGATGGGCGTGGAACAGCAGCGCAGGGGATGCTGAGGCAGCGCAGGGAATGCTGCGGTCCCAGGGAAGGCTGAGGCGTCCCCTGCCCGGGGCACTCGGCAGCAAAGCCCTGATGTTGAGCAGAAAAAGGAAAGTTCTGGGTTAGTGGGAGGAGGTTTCTGGAATGGAGCTGGGACAGGTGCTGATCCACGCATGGAATCACGGGCTGGTTTGGCTTGGAAGGGACCACCAGGATCATTTACACTCTGTTTGTTGTCTGGTTCCACAGCAAAGAACATCCAGAACTGCCACCTCACCCTCACGGACAGCAGGAATGTCTTCCGTAGCTCTTGTTTCGGAATGGGAATGGCTGTTGGGAGCTCTGGCAGGACCAGGTAAGAAGAGAAATGGGATCATTGTGGCTGCTGCTGGAGGTGGTTTTCTCCTTTCCAGCTGTTCTTCTCATTGATCCTTTCACAGCAGTGTTCTAGGGCACATTTGAGGGTAATTCCAGGAATTTGAAACCAGATAAAAACTGGTGGGGAAAAAATGTGAACGTGATCCATTTCTGGTAATTCCAAGCTTCTCTCACAACACCGTTCCAGGGGAAAGCTGATGAAAGGGTAAAGATGCAGAGGAACAGGTGCTGTAAAGCCCCCTGGCGCTCTGAGAGAGCAAACCTTCCAGTACTCCCAGCAGATCTCTTGGAGAAAGTGTGGGATCGCAAGGTTTTCCAGGAAAGCAAAACAAGGGTGGAGATGAGGGAATAGGCTTCCAGTTCTTCCTTTAGCTGAAAGCCTGGGGGAATTGAGAGGGGCCACAAGAACTGTTTGTGTAGGCAAATGGGAGTTTGGGGGCTGAATCTGAGTTTCCCTCTGGGGCATTTTTGAGGGAAAAGCTGAGGTGCTGTTTAAGGGAGAGAATGCACATTTTTGGGGTGGAAAAGGTTGAATCAATATTGTAGAGGAAGTAAAACGCTGGGGGTAAAAGTGGATGCAATCTGGAGGGGACAGAAGGAATATTTTGGAGGCAAAATGGGGCACTCAGTAGTGGACAGATGGGGAACATTTTGGAGGCAACACTTGACAAACTCTCTGGGGTGGAGAACGAACCCATTGAGGGAAAAATGAGGTGATGAGCAGTGGGCACGTAGGGAAGGTCGTGGGGGTAAATCTTGAGAAAAGCCCCGTGGTATTCAAGAAATCCTTGGAAGCAGGACTGAGGAATTCAGTGGTGGAAAAATAGGGGAATTTTGCGGGGGTATAACTTCAAAAGATCTAAGAGTTGAGAGTGTGTGTTTTTAGGTAAAAAGGATGTCTTGTTGAAGTTGGGCGCCTGGATTGTGGCATTTCTGGATCACAGGGTGTTTCTCCAGAAAGTAGGAGATAAAGAAGACTCCCAAAGCCTCGGTAGCTGTGTTAAGAAATCCTTCCCAGGGAAGAAAGGTACCTAAACCTCCTAGAAGTAGGGACTAATTAGCATGGGAAGGGGAAAACCCACCCCCAGTGGGAGAGAGCACGCCGGGTAAGGGAAGAGAAGGATGCCCTTAAGAAGAAGTAGGGAAGGTGAATTTCTCGGCTTGCTGAAATGTATCAAAAAGTTTGGAATCTGGGTCTGTGTGGAGGCCGGGATTTTCTCGGCCATATGCAGAGCCCAGCACTAGGAATAGAGTAATTCCAGGCTTTACAACGCCAAAAATGCAGTACCAGAGAGTTCTGTTATCCCGAGGACTTGGGGGATGTTTGGCAAAAATTTCCGGGGGCCCAGGCTGGACCGAGCTTTTAACGCTCCCCGGATTCACGGGATCGGGGATTCCAGCGTGCCCTGCACGGGTTTTTTCAGGGAAGTCCCAAATCCTTCGTGTGAGCACGAAGCAGAATCCCCTGGGAGCTGTGAAGGCAACAGGATATTTCTTGGGAATTTTGAAGGGTTGGGTGAGTCCTCAGTGTTAGGTTGGAATGAACGCAAATTGTCCGGGAGTTGCTGGTTTGGGGATGGCCGGGTCTGGGTTTGGATTTGTGGGCACCGAGTGTTCCTTGTGTCAGCTTTAGGTCTTCTGGATTGGTGGGAGTAGTCAGAGAAAAGAGAAGGCAATTGAAATGCGGAGCTCCATTCCCGGAGAAATGGTCAGGATGGGAGCGGGAAGGCTGTGGAGCTGCTGGGAGCTCGTGGAGAACGAAAGGATCTGAGGCCTGGAGGCAAAAGCTGTGGAACAAAGCCTGAAAAGGGTGTGGGGTGGGGCGGGAGGGGGAGGAGGGCACCGTGGTGGGGGGAAAGAGGGAAAGGATCCCTGCTCCGGGAATCCAGCAGGGACCAGGAGAGGATCATTTTCCATCCACTGCTCTCAGTGGAATCCTAATAAGGACGGTGGAAGGGAAGTGATTCGTTTGTTCTTAGGTTTGGAATGAAAGGTGCTCTTGCAGAGGGGACTATTGACCTGTTAAAATTCTGTTGGATACAGGAAAAGAGGGAGGAAGCAAGCAGCTGGGGAATGAAGGGGTGGATTTTTTGGTGGATACAGGGAAAGACACGGGAAGGGGCTCTCAAGTAAAATACACCTCACGGGCAGCACCAGGAGAAGCCTCAAGTGCCCTTTTTTTCCAAGCTCTGACATTCCAGAGGAGTAAGCAGTGGTCAGCCCATCACTTTCTGTATTCCTTGGATGCCCAGTGCTTTGTTGGGAAGAGATAATATTTGGAAATGAACAAATCCGGGGATGTAATTTCCTGATAGTAAAGCCCCAGAGAGCCTGGTTTTGATATCCTTCCAGCACCCAAACGCAGCAGAGGGAATCCTGGCGGAGCTGGAAAACGCTGTCGCTCCGTCGGTGGAATTCCTGGGAACTGGAAAGCAGCAGAAGCAGCAAGAACAGAGTTGGAAGCAGGCTCCAGCCGGGTAAGGCAGACACCAAATCCTTTGGAACTGGGCAGGGGTGGGAAGAATGAATTCTTACATTTGTAGCCCATGGATTCCTGAGCAGGATCCCGGCAGGGAAGACTGCAGGGATCAGGCCGGGGCCTGATCGCAGCTGGGGGCAGTGAGCCTTGGAATTGGCTGAAGGGAAGAAAGAGGGATCCTTTGAGCACAAGGATCAGGTGTCAAATGCGGAGATGGCATCAGACAATTCCTCGGGAGGGTTTAGTTCCTGGGCCAAATCGATCTCCTGCCTTGTGAAGGAGCTCAGAGAGCTGGGAAGAGCCCAAGCAACGCAGGGAATGCACCGGCAGATAAAAGTGCCGGGGAGCGGTGGGGAAAAGCATCCGAACAGGGGGCCTCGTTTTGTACAGGGACGGTACAAAAAATTGTCCGAAAGAATAGGAATGGAATGGGATTTTACGTATTCCTCGGAGGCCACAATCCAGTGGGAAGGCTGAGAGAAAGAAACAAGGCCTAAAAAGGCAGATGAGCCAAATCTGCCCAAAGCCTCCAATGGCCACATTCCCTGGCACTGCTGAGGACTTCAGCCAAGCTCCAAGCAAAAGGTGAGCCCCTGATTTTGGTGCCAAGGGAAACTCCAAGTTAAGAATAATCCAAATATGAAGCGCTTCTCACAAAACTTAGCTTTGCAAACCTTTCTTTGGGCTAAAAAAGTAAAGATGGGAATGCCCTTGGCAGAAAAGCAGCTGTGAGGCACAGCAGGCTTCAAATGCCTGTCAGCAGGAGCTCCAGGAGAAATGGCTGCTGGCTCCGGGCATCCTGGGCTTTCCAGGCAGGTTTTGTACTGGATTGCAAGGCAGTTTTCCTGCCTCTGGGGGGTGGCACCTGCATCCCGCTGGAAAGGGAAAATGTGGAGAGAGGGGCAAGCGGGAAGACGGTTGCTGATGTGTGTCCTTGGATCGCAGTTCCTCCCGGTGAGTCTGTGCTGCTGGAAGTTTGAAGAAGATCAGACTTGGAGTACGTGTGGGTTCACCTGTGGGGTTTGGGAGCGACGCCGGACATGAAATTCCAGGGATGTTCCCCTTGCTGGAGTGAGAAGCAGTGGAAGCACTTTGCTGTCTGCTTCTTCATCGCCTTCACCTCGGTCCCCTGGGGCTCCAGGTAATCCCCTCTCACCTTTGCTTTTCCAAGGGTCTCTAAATGAGGGCTTGAGCTTTGGTGTAGCTCCCTTTACAGGGAAGATCTGTTCCAGGAAAGGTCTTCTGGTCTGGACCGATGGCGTTGCAGGAAGAGCAGGAAACCCCGCAGCTCCTGTGGCTCCCTCATCCGATTTGCCTTCAGGCAGCAGCAAGGATCATTCCCAAGTGTCATCCCCTGGCTCCGTGACTCGGTGAGGTTGTGTTTCCCCAAAGGCCAGGGGCCGCTTTGTTTTGCAGCTCACGAAAGTCCAGCTCGGTGGTGCTGGGTTTGGTTTTTGTGTGTAATGAAGGCACTAAAAAATTCCCCTCCTTCACTGGCACAGCCCTGGAGTGGGAGCAGATTCCCCTTATCCCGCAGTTATCCCGCTCCTGCCCTGGATCCCTGCGGTGCCGTGTGTTCTCCAAGCTCACAGCACTGCTGGCTCTAAACAAGAAAAACAATCCCTGTTCCTTCTCTTCTCCATCCTTGATGTTCCCAGGCCCTGCATCTCCCTGGCTATTCCCTGTGGGAGTCTTCATCTCCATCCCACCTTATCCCGATCAGGTAAGGGTCTGAGACGTGTTTAGCAGCAAATGCATTCCTGTGAAGAAAGCCAAGAGCAAAGAGCATCCAGATGCAGAGAAGTCTTTAGAAAAGCGTTCCAGATGTGCAAATGAGGGATGTGTCTTCCTGCATGTCCTGTTGTTTTTCTCTGTCACGTTTTGGAAGGGTTTCTCTCAGTGATTTCCTGCAGTCCAGGTGCGTCCCTTCTTTTGTCCAAATCCAGTGCCAGAGGATCGAACAACTGACGAGTGGGGCCTGGGATGAAAACGGTTCTCCTAAAATGAGGGAAACAATGCTAGAAGAGAAATGAGCATCCTTTTAATGCCTGGAATAAAAATGCTGGAAAAGGGCACTTTTTATTTGATATGGTGTCATTCTCCTTTTTTTTTCCATAGCTAAAACTCCATGGTGAGCAATCAGAGCAGAAACAGGAAATGCAGGAGTCTTGGATTCCACAGTGGGATTAACTTCCCTTTTCTGCTCTCTTTCAGGACAGGAAAAACCACTGAACTCGCCCCATCTTTGGGACCAAGAGCTTTGGTGCTGGAGTAGGCAAAGCCAGCTAGGGCCCCCCTTGTCCTGCCCATGGTGTGGGTCAGGGACAGGCTCCTCTTCTCCTCTGTGCTGGGATGAACTGCCTAGGGAATGCTATTTCTGACAGCCCGGTCCTAGCCCCGGCTACTGGAAATGGGCGGAGGTGAAGAGGCAAGTGCCAGAGTTGCTTGGGGATGATGGAATTGTGGTGTTTGGCTGTGCCCAGAGGGGCAGGTTGGGCATTTCTGTGTGTCTGAGGACCGGTTTGGGTGCTGGGGAGCCCGGGGAGCCGAGCTCTCAGTGCATTCCCAGCTCACCCGGGGGTGGGAGCTGGTGCAGGGCTGGGTGACAGCCTCTGGTCGGGCTCGGGGCAGGCCCTGGCCCCGGCACAGACACGCTGGGGTGGTTTGGGGCCGCTTGGGGAGCCGTGGGAAGAAAATGAGGGATGGTGCTGGGCGGAGCGATCGGCCTGTGCTCGTGTCGGCGCAGCCGTGCAGGGCACTGGGATCTGGGTAAAGCACCGGCTCTCCTGGTGTTCAGGGATGCAAGGTCTGTATTTATCCATACATATTTATCCCTACATATTTATCCCTATATTTATCCATGGATTATCCATATATGTTTATCCATATACATTTATCCATATATTTATCCACGTATTTACCCATGTATTTATCCCTATATTTACCCATGTATTTACCCAGGTATTTTATGAACACTCAAGTGCCATATCCATGTATTTTATGAGCACTTCCAGGGTTGGTGACTCCACCACTGCCCTGGGCAGCTGTTCCAGCGCTGGACAACCCTTCCCATGCTGGGCCAGGAGATGGATTCTGGAAATGCAGACTCTGAGGAGCTGGTGATTAAGGCAGCATTGGATTCCTTTATTCTCCCAGAAGGATAAAGGAGATTTATCCCCAGACGAACCAGAGGTGATCACACTGAGGTCATTAGTGGGATTTCTTCCTTACTCCCACAAATACCCACTGGGGTGACAGAGTTCCCTACAAGGGCGGTGTTGGAAGGAGCTGCTGGAATGTTTTGCTGTTTATTGGGATCCACAGGATGTTTGGTGTCTCTCAGAGCTGTTCCAGGCTCTCCACAGACCCAAACGCTCTTCACACTTCTCCTCAAAGTAGAGAGGTTTCCCAGAGTGCTGGTTTTTAATTTCAGATGCTGGGATAACGACACGGCTTCAGGAGGCAGGAGACTCATTGTGCTGTGCCTCAGTCCAGGCAGGGACAACCCCCAGCTAATAAAAACCTCTTTAAAGCACAAAAAGTCCCATTAAACTGATATTATAAAGGCTGCAAATTGAAGCAGGCCTCAATCAGAAAGCAGCAGAATTTAATTCCCCCCCCTTGCCCATTTGCATGATGATCTCCTTCCTAATTGCCCATCTACGCTTTTCCCACAGAAGTGCTGTCCCGAGGTTGGAGATGGTTCCAGCTTTATGGAGCTATGATCTTTATCTGCTTTTAGTTTTTACAGAGCACAGAACCCGAGAGTGGCAACTGCTTTCCTCTTGTTCCTCCTGTGGCAGTGAACTGCTCTTCCCGAGGACGGCTGCAGGAATTCTCAGGCAGCAGAACGTATGGAATGCCAGGCACGCTACAGAATTCCAGTGGGAGCAGCAGGAACTTCTGTTCTTTACTGGCAGGGCTGTGCCATGAAGGGGAGCTCAGAGATATTGGTCAGCTCAGGGAATGAGCCTGGCTCATGGTAAGGAAATTCACTGTGCAGTTACTTCGGGCCCTCCTTCTCCTTCTCCTTCTCCTTCTCCTTCTCCTTCTCCTTCTCCTTCTCCTTCTCCTTCTCCTTCTCCTTCTCCTTCTCCTTCTCCTTCTCCTTCTCCTTCTCCTTCTCCTTCTCCTTCTCCTTCTTCTCCTTCTCCTTCTTCTTCTCCCTCTCTTCCCAGCACCAGTTCCAGACCTCAGTATAATCCATGTTCCCACAGCCTGACTTTGCAGTTTTCCCAGTTTAGCAGCCCCAGCCACACTTGCAGCCTCTCTGTCTGGACTTTGTCTTGCTGAAATCTCCCTTTGTTGATCCTTTGCTGCCTCACCTTTTATCCAGCAATAACGTACAGTGGGTGGCAGCTTCTCAGAATTCCCTCCCTGTTCCACTGGAAACATTCCCAAGTGGAAGCAGCTGCACTGCCCATCAGCACTTGCCTGCTTTTAGGGGTGGTTGAGGCATGAAGGATGCAACAAATGGAGTTGGCTCCAAGGGGATGAAATGCTCCCCCTGAGGCTGCTCAGAGAGCTGGAGCTGAGGAATCCGGGTGGGAATCACTGCAGGAAAAAGGAAGGAAAAGAGAGCAGAGGAACAGGGATGCAATTCCAACCTCTCCAAGGACTGGGATGGGCACATTCACCATCACCATTTAATCTAGACACGATTTCTTCTTTGCCTCTGGCTGCCAGGAGCAGGATGAGCAGTTTAATGAGTTTAAATAGTGAATAGTTTAATTAGCTGGAAGAGACTGGATCAATAGCTGCTTAAACAAACAACTGGATCCCTGTTTCCAAGCTTGGATGTAGTTTTGGAAGGTTCCCGGCAATTTGGCAGGGATTAGTGATGCTGAGAATGTGCTTTTTTGTGGGTTTGGGGCTTTTACTCCTGTTCACGTGGCTGCTTTTTCTTGTTGAGTGGCAAACAGGAGGGAAAGAGCAACGACGGAAGGAATTCCACTCTTGCTGCTTGAAGGGATGGATCAGGAAGGGAACAGGCTGCAGGGAATTTGGAGTGCAAACTGAGATCTCTCCGATATTTTCGGCTCAGTCAGTCCATCAGTGCTTGGTAGCTGTTTAGGCCACGTGCAAGGTGAATGATGGTGCACATGGCAGAGCTGCTGGTGGGTCCTTCCCCTGCCCGGCTGTCAGTCACCCTGCAGGGTGTTGGAGCAGCGTGCCAGAGGCCATGGATCCTATGGATCCCATGGATCCCAGGGGTGTGATCAGGAGCCTGAGCCTGCTGGCCACTCCTTGCTCTCTCTTATCCTGATTTTTCAGCTCTGCAGTGAATCCAGCTTGAGTTTTTCAACCCCCTAGAAACCCAGGGACCTTTCATGTCTGTTCTCAGATCTGGGATTTAAATCCAGCCCTTATCAAAGCACCCCGTGACCAGGCAGGCCCTGAATCCCAGCAGGGATCTGACAAAGAGGGACCTGACATCCTAAAGAAACCCTTTGAAATCCTGCTGGGATTGATTTGTATCCATAATGGAGCCCCGAGCTCTCTGCCAGGGAGAGATGAAGCTGCTCCTTTGCTTTATTATCCTCAGGCCCTTCCCAGCTTTGAGGGAAATTCAGTCCCTCTTCAAGCCCCAAAATCATGGAAAAGCTCCTTTGTATCCTCTCCACAGCCCCTACGTGGATTAATCAACTTTTTATTTGATATGGTGTCATTCTCCTTTTTTTTCCATGGCTAAAACTCCACGGTGAGCAATCAGAGCAGAAATAGGAAATGCAGGAGTCTTGGATTCCACAGTGGGATTAACTTCCCTTTTCTGCTCTCTTTCAGGACAGGAAAAACCACTGAACTCGCTCCATCTTTGGGACCAAGAGCTTTGGTGCTGGAGTAGGCAAAGCCAGCTAGGGCCCCCCTTGTCCTGCCCATCCTCATCTCTCCTCATCTTTCTTGTGGGCTCCCTTCAGGTACAGGAGCCATTGCTCACTGGTGTTTTTGACTATTCTCTGTCAAGGAAAGGAGTTGAATTTCCTTATCAAATCTAATATATCCCATCTGGAGCACTAACTGAATTAGATAATTGGATAATTAGGTAATTAGCCAATTTTTCGGCGCGCACACACACCACCCACACCTATCACTCATCCTAAGCTCTACCCCCCATTCATCGCAGGCTCCCACCCCACACATATGTGTCACGCCCCCCCTGGCCCGTGTCACGCCCCCCTGGCCCCGGCCCCACCCCCGCCGCGCGCGTCACGCCGCTCCGCCCCCGGCCCCGCCCCCGCCGCGCGCGTCACGCCGCTCCGCCCCCGGCCCCGCCCCGCCTCGCGCGTCACGACGCTCCGCCCCCGCCTCGCGCGTCACGACGCTCCGCCCCCGCCTCGCGCGTCACGACGCTCCGCCCCCGCCTCGCGCGTCACGACGCTCCGCCCCCGCCTCGCGCGTCACTCTGCTCCGCCCCCGCCGCGCGCGTCACTCTGCTCCGCCCCCGGCCCCGCCCCCGCCGCGCGCGTCACGACGCTCCGCCCCCGGCACCGCCCGCGCCGCGCGCGTCACGCCGCTCCGCCCCCGGCACCGCCCCCGCCGCGCGCGTCACGCCGCTCCGCCCCCGGCACCGCCCCCGCCGCGCGCGTCACGACGCTCCGCCCCCGCCGCGCGCGTCACTCTGCTCCGCCCCCGGCACCGCCCCCACCGCGCGCGTCACGCCGCTCCGTCCCGGGCACCGCCCCCGCCGCGCGCGTCACGCCGCTCCGCCCCCGGCACCGCCCCCGCCGCGCGCGTCACGACGCTCCGCCCCCGCCGCGCGCGTCACGACGCTCCGCCCCCGGCACCGCCCCCGCCGCGCGCGTCACGACGCTCCGCCCCCGGCTCCGCCCCCGCCGCGCGCGTCACGACGCTCCGCCCCTTCCCTCGCGCGCAATGTAGCCCCGCCCCTTTCCCCTCACGGCGCTTCCCGCCTCCGGCACCACTCCCGCGCCAGTCCCGCGCTGCTCCTGCACCTGCCGCCATCCGGAGCCCACCGGTCCGGCACCCGCCGCCGCCTGCAGCCACCCGCCAGCCCCCCGTGAGCCGCCGCCGTCCCCCCGCCGGTCCCGCACCGCTCCGCCTCCTCACACCGCCCCACCGCACCTCCCCGCCGCCCGCCGCTCCCCCCTCCCGCCATTGTGGGTCCCCTCAAGGTATCCCCCGCCCCGTGCCGCCCGCGGGTCCCTTCAGGGCAGCCCCCGCCGCCTCACGGCACTCCTTCCCGACATTGCGGCTCCCCTCAGGGTACCCTCCACCCCTTGCCGCTCGCGGGTCCCCTCAGGGCAGCCCCCGCCGCCTCACGGCACCTCTTCCCGACATTGCGGCTCCCCTCAGGGTACCCTCCACCCCTTCCCGCCTCACGGCCCCTCTTCCCGCTGTTGCGTCTCCCCTCAGGGCGCCCCCCCCGCAAGCCCCCCCCTTCCCGCCATTTATGCACCACTCCACAGCACCCCTCAGGCCACCATTTTAGCCCACCCAGCCGCAGCAGGCAGACCCCCCAACACCAGGAGAGCACCGCAGCCCCCATGGAAGGACAACAC